>NW_021136449.1:0-121778 GCF_004193835.3 Ostrinia furnacalis
TAAATCATTAAAATTTAAGGGTAGGTAATCAAATGAAACAATGTATTACGAAAAATGAAATGTGTTTTCTTAAATCGAATCAACAAAAAAAAAAAAACAAAATAAAATAAAATAAGTCGCTTCTGTCAACCCAAAAAAAAGTAATCTTATTAATAAGGTTCATTGATTGGTACGTATGAGGATTGAGGAGCTCTACCTACTCATCGTCACTGTATGATAAGTGCTGGCTTGGACTTAGCGGGCCGGCCTCGTTTTCTTTTTCGTCCAATAGGTATCAGTTTTGCTTCCAGTGGCGGTGTTGTTAGTTTGAGCCGAATTTTTTTTTTTTTTTTAAATCATTGGACAATTTCACACAGCGCCAGCTAGCCCCAAAGTAAGCAACTTAATGCTTGTGTTATGGGTGCTAGCTTAACGGATATACTACTTATATACTTTTTTTTTATTTTTAAATACATACATATTATTACATAGTCACACCCAGACCCGTCACACAAATTAAAATTCATCATTTCAATTTCTGCCCGGCCGGGAATCGAACCCGGGACCTCTCGGCATAGTAGTCCGTTCTGAACCACTACACCAAATGGCGGACATTGCCGAATTGCTAGACCCAAAACGTGTTTGCATACATATTTTGTTAAAAATTCGGGACAGTCGCCCCGCCCCCATTCGAATTCGCGCGCTGTAACAATCTGTAGTTTTCATTAGTAAAGCGTATCAAAATAAAATACATGAGACCTCAAATATTATATCAGTAGCTAGGAATTATTAATAAAGCATCTCTNCAGGGTAACATAAAATATAATGAAGGAGTAAAAAAGTTCGTTTGATATCTGTGATTTTACAAAAACACTTTAATTATTTGCTAGTCCATATAGGCTCATTATCAGTAACCATTCATTATCAGGTGATCCGTCTGCTCATTTGCCTCTTGTCACATAAAAAACCAAATGCAATGGATACCCATAACGTAAAATTGGTTTTAAAATACTTCAATTTTATGAAGTGCTGTTTTGTACCAAATTAAAGATTTTGATTAAAATCATTATTTTATTGTAAACAATCCAGAATTCTTACGAATATAACCAAATATTAATTTTATAGCACATGAACTCAATTCCGATATTAGTATCGGAATTCCGATATTGAGATCTAATATCGGAATCCAATATCGGAATTGAAAACCTTCCGATATTACATGCCCTAGTTGCAAGATTTATCCCACATAGAGCCCAACGGGAAGATTTCAGTAGCGCTGTCCCCCACTGGTGGACAATGCAACTTTTTTTCTCGATGTCCACCAGTGGTGGACAAATAGTGGGGGACATCGGGAATAAACGTTTCCAAAAAATATTTGCCACACCCGGGAATCGAACCAACTAAAATCTGTTAAAAATTACACCCTGTATTTTTATTTCATCGATCGTTAGGGTCAAGTATAAGGATGAAATCTGTCTAACAAACTTGATAAATCAAATAAAAGGAAATCTTTTCAAAAATAAAGGAATGTTTTCTTTCAGTAAAATTTTCTATCTGCAGTATTGAGAGTACTTTCCCTCCAGGTGGCATTAAAAAATTCCACCCTGTATAAGCTTGTAAATAAATAAAAAAATATCATTTTTTATATCGTTTCTTTCTGGTTACAAAAACTGTTGTTTTGGGTTCTGGAAGTTCTGGAAGCCCGAAAGTACTTGTCAGAACGCGTTTTTCTAGTGTCTTTCAGCGTGCCTGCTGTATCTTTTTCTTTTTGGTAAAATAGTAGGTACTGGATTAACGATTAACGAACTTAGGATAATTTAACGGAAGTTAACGAGTGCGTTAACATTTTTTAAAGTTAACTTAAAAGTTAATCCGTTAATAGAAATGTTAACTTCATTAATTAACGATTAACGGACTAACGAGTTAATGCCCAGCTATGGATGATGATGATGATGATGATGGTCAAAATTTCTTTATTTGCATAGACTATTAAGTGCTTACAAATCGTCAAATATTTTGGTCTTAAGTAGCCTCTATATGTATGTCTCATAATATTTTTACCCTACCAGCGCTTCGAGACCAACATTTGGCAAGTTCTGAGAAGAAGCGCCGCAACAAACTCAGTCACCACCACTGTCTGCCGGTTAATATAAATAAATAAAAAAAGTAGAAGTAGGTACATTTGGTTCAGGAGCAGACGAGCAGTTCACTGAATTTACCACGCATTCTTGTATGGTGTATCTTTTAAGATAAGAATGATATACAAAATTGCGTGGTATATTTAACAAAGCAGTAACGTGCTAATATCTAGCTAGACTTGCAGATTAAGACACTTAAATACTAGTAGAAAACTCGCATAAATAAATTTGAATAACTTGGATTGACCAGTCCCCGAAAGCAGCGCCTGTTCACTGACATGACGAGTGAACCAGCCATATCGCTTCACTCGACCATAATAATATTAGAGGGTATAATAATGTAACGACCCGCCTCACTATTATTTATTAGGTACGACTATTTATAATAGGTTCTGAAACTACTAGACTAGACCGATCGATTAGAAAAGTTCTTTCGCCATAATTAGAAAGAAAGAAAGAAAGAAAAATTATTTATTTGACAACTTAAAAAAAAACAAAGGGCAATATAAAAATACAATTATAAAAAAAAGTACAAAGACAATGAAGAGAAAAGAGAAAAAAGAAATGTTGCCAAAAAGGCTAACCACTCAGTATCATCTTGACAGTTGACATTTTACTGCCAAGTGCCAAGACACTGGTTTTCAGTGGGTACCTTGTACGCAGGGGCAAAAATAATGTAATAAATTAAAAATTCACATTAAAATAAAATTACAATAACAATTACAATAAAATTAACGAAAAACAATACAATTACTAATTTCAAATAAACATGTCAAGAGAAAAAAAATAAAATAAAATTCACAATAAAATAAAAATTATAATAAGAATAAAAATTAACGATATTTTTTTTTATTTATTTTAATTACAATCCTACATTATCCCTGACTATAGCGACATGCCCCTGCTTCACACAGGCACAATCCTACTAATAATATAAATGCGAAAGTTTGGATGTCTGGATGTTTGTTACTCTTTCACGCAGTACCCTCAGAACCTAACTACTGAACGGATTTTGATGAAACTTTACAGTATTATTATTTACAACCCAGAATAGCATAACCAAACATACAGCCTATATATAGGCTATAATTTATGACGATCTGTGATAAACTAAATTTTACGCGGGTGAAGCCGCGGGCAAAAGTTAGTTTATTATTATCTTAAAAATCTTCCTCTTGAATAACTATATTTATTAAAAAACCGCATCAAAATCAGATGCGTAGCGAAGCGACTTTGTTTTATTTATAATCGTCGTTTCAGCCGAAAGACGTCCACTGCTGGACAAAGGCCTCCCCCAAGGATTTCCACAAAGACCGGTCCTGCGCCGCTTGCATCCAGGTACTTCCCGCGACCTTCACCAGATCGTCGGTCCACCTAGTGGGAGGCCTGCCCACGCTACGTCTTCCAGCTCGTGGTCGCCACTCGAGAACTTTCCTGCCCCAGCGGCCATCAGCTCTTCGAGCTATGTGCCCCGCCCACTGCCACTTGATTTTAGCGATTCTGCGGGCTATGTCAGTCACTCTGGTTCTCCTACGGATCTCCTCATTTCTGATTCGATCACGCAGGGAAACTCCGAGCATAGCACGCTCCATCGCTCTTTGGGTGACCTTGAGCCTTCTTATGAGGCCCATAGTAAGCGACCACGTCTCAGAGCCATACACCATCACTGGCAACACACACTGGTCAAATACTTTTGACTTGAGACACTGCGGTATTTCGGACGTGAGAATTTCGCGAAGCTTCCCGAACGCTGCCCAGCCGAGTTGGATTCGACGATTAACCTCTTTCTCGAAGTTGGACCTACCTAACTGGACTGTTTGTCCCAGGTATACATAATTGTCAACAACTTCGAGTGTAGTGTCTCCAACCTTCAGAGGAGTGGGTACAACACGGGCATTTGACATAATTTTTGTCTTGTCCATGTTCATTTTAAGACCCACTTGTTGAGAGGCTCTACTGAGGCCATCGAGCATTGTGTTTAGGTCCTCCACGGTCTCAGCCATGACTACGATATCGTCCGCGAAACGAAGGTGGGTGATATACTCGCCGTTGATATTTATGCCGAATCCGCTCCAGTCCAGAAGCTTGAAAACATCTTCCAGGGCGGTGGTGAACAGTTTCGGAGATATGACATCTCCCTGTCTCACCCCTCGCTGCAACTGGATAGGTTTCGAGTTCTGATCCTGGAGGCGGACCGACATTGTGGCGTTTTCGTACAAGCCCTTCAGCGCTTCGATGTATCTATAGTCAATTTGGCACCGTCGGAGAGACTGTAGCACTGCCCAGGTCTCGATCGAGTCGAAGGCTTTTTCATAGTCCACAAACGCCAGACAAAGTGGCTGATTATACTCCTCGGTCTTCTGTATAATCTGCCGTAGCGTATGTATGTGGTCTATGGTACTAAAGCCTTTTCGGAAACCGGCTTGTTCGGGAGGCTGGAAGTCGTCGAGCCTGCGTGCGAGACGATTCGTGATGACTCTCGAAAACAGCTTGTAGATATGGCTCAGAAGTGAGATGGGTCTATAATTTTTCAACAAGGTTTTGTCGCCTTTTTTGAAAAAAAGTGTCACCACACTTCTGTGCCATGCCGTAGGCGTTTTTCCCTCAAGTATGACGGAATCGAACATCCTCTGTTAGTGTTTATCCCGGTTTTTGAAACAGGGACGCGCGCGATAAAGTTTTTCTGTGACAGACAAAATTACACGCGGGCGAAGCCGCTGGCGGAATGCTAGTAGTCTGTTAAATATAATTTTTATTGGCGGTATGTACGAAGCCTTTCGCCGGATCGGTGTATTTTAACAACAAACAATTAAATTAAGTAAGTTCTTATTTAGTAGGATAATAGTTTTTGAGGACGGACGGACTGAATGCCATTCTGTATCAGCAAAAGCTGATGAAAGAAGAACAGATCCACAATGGCTCAGCCAATGCCATACAAAAACTCTTAATATTACAAGTATTCACTGACGGCCGATGGGGAATTAAGGTTCTGGAACGGAGGCCATGTACCGGAATACGCAGCGTGAGACGTCCACTCACAAGGTGGACCGACGACCTGATAAAGGTAGCGGGAAGGCGCTGGATGCAGGCCGCCACCAACCATGCGATATGGAAGTCATTGGGGAAGGCATAATGTTCAGCACGGGCGTCTTGTGGCTGAAATGATGATAATAATGAATTACTTTATTACAATGTAGTAGGTATCTAGGTGTTTTTTACTATGGGCCTCATAAGAAGGCTCAAGGTCACCCAAAGAGCGATGGAGCGTGCTATGCTCGGAGTTTCCCTGCGTGATCGAATCAGAAATGAGGAGATCCGTAGGAGAACCAGAGTGATTGACATAGCCCGCAGAATCGCTAAAATCAAGTGGCAGTGGGCGGGGCACATAGCTCGGAGAGCTGATGGCCGCTGGGGCAGGAAAGTTCTTGAGTGGCGACCACGAGCCGGAAGACGTAGCGTGGGCAGGCCTCCCACTAGGTGGACCGACGATCTGGTGAAGGTCGCGGGAGGTGCCTGGATGCGAGCGGCGCAGGACCGGTCTTTGTGGAAATCCTTGGGGGAGGCCTTTGTCCAGCAGTGGACGTCTTTCGGCTGAAACGAACGAACGAGGTAGGTGCTTACGCTGATTCAAGAAAATAGGGCAAATAAAAAAGTTTACAAGAATGACATGTCCATCTTCAAGCCCGATTATTGTAGTTCTCTAGGCGTAAGCAGTGAAAGTAAAAGGCGAAGTAAAGCTACGCGCGAGCGGCGGACGGCGGACTTATCAGACGTGATGATGGCGATGATTACTATTGTCGAGCGACCCTCGTTACTGCCTCGCGCTTGTCATATTCGGTAGCTAGGGATGATTCATTTTTGTCATTGTGGTATCGATAAAATCTCATAGACCTGTTAGTTCATTTTGAATATTAAAAAAAAATACTTACAACATTAGATGGGATCCCTATGAGGCTATGACATCCTTCGGGACAAGACAAAATCATCGATTTTAATTTCAACAAAGACTACTGATCTAATGCACCATTGATCGATGACTAAACTTGTTAGTATGATGTTTTTTTGTTTGTTTGACGTTAGTTAGTTAGTTTTGTTCTTGTTAGTTTGACGCTACGTCTTCCGGCTCGTGGTCGCCAGTCAAGAATAGATGTTAATCATCTATCGATATCGGCAAAGCAAGTTACACCTCTACCAAAGCATCTCGTTAGATGAAAATAAATGTAAGTTGTATATTGGGTAATTTTTTGTTACGTTGTGTCTTATTGTGTTAATTTTTTTTTAACTTGTGTGGTCCTAGCTAAATAGCTGAAATTCTTCATAGATATTCAGTAGCCCAAATGAAATGATTTTGAAATTATCAGTAGTACTAGTAACTACAAATTTGAAATGTCTAATGTCTATACTGTTGTCGCAGAGTTCTCTCATCATTACCTACCTACTTATTATGCTGCTTCTTTTAAAAAACATTTTCCATTCATTCTAGTTCCAGACTTCTGTATTAAATATTCATTATAATTTTTGTCTATGACAGTAGTTACACTGTAGTCTGTCCCCAAAGGAGCGCCAACAAACACAATCTCACTTTTTAATCTCTTACTTATTACTTAATTGAATAAAAGAAACATGTGAAATTATTGGAGAAGTAATTTAAATAATCTAGAAAATGTATCTTAAAAATTCTTCCTTTGATTATAATAACGTCAATAGCTCGTAATCTCCGGAAGAGGCGGCCGCGCCCGGCCATGTTGGGAAACGGTGGAAATGAAAATGGCGGCAATTCCGGGAAACGGGTACCGATATCGCCGCTGGGTCGGATTGATTATGATACGCATTCAAATTGGATTATTGTTTAATTTATGCATATATGAATGTTATAATTATTTCGCAGTCAAAAAAGTTAACATTGTACCCTTTAATCTTTTTCTGGCAAAATACTTACCCACCATAGTTATTGACTGTCTGCTGAACAGAATTTTCGATAAATTTTGGTAAAACAATAATTTATAGATTAAAGTATCTTTTGTCGCTGTTTAAACAACTTGAAGGGGTGAAATGTTATTAAAATTTTGTACATAAATGAATAATCAATCATATTAAGTTTAAGTTGGTGAAAATAAATAAATATTGCGCAAGTAGGTATATGTATAGACTCAAGTTCATGCGTGGAAAGCCGTAGGCAGAAGCTTGTGTTGATAATAAAATAGTATCTATAATTCCGTAACTCATCAGTATTATTTTAGTAGTTTAGCATTTGGGAACACCAAAGCTCCTTAAATAAAGAGTTAAAAAAAAACAAACACAAATATTATGCGAAAGATGCCTTGCTCCTTTGCCTTGCTCTAGGAATTTTAAATTTTTCGTTCATAGCTGTTCACGATCTCAAATCATTCTATTCATAATTTTATCAAAGTGAGTAGCCTATTTTAACAAGAATATTCCGTAACTGTAATTTTGGTAAGTTACATCTTTCAAAACATGTTACAACATTAATTGTAAATTGGTGTGAATCGTGTAATCAACCGTATTGGACTGTAATGGGTTCGTAATTTGGACCCTTTGCAGTACACCGTACACTACGCTTGTTAGCGATTATAAAGAGTTATACAACGTTTTATTGATTGACATCTAATCCATTTTACAAAAAGTTAAGTTTCCTGAAAGAGTACCTACGTAAAATTTAGGGTTGAGTTGAATTTGATTTGATAAGAATATCCATGTTTCCATAATTCTAAGGATAAAGTTAAGTTTCAAAGTATTATTTACTGGCAAAGTGGTGTCTACTTACATTAAAAAAACAAGAAAAAAATTACAGTAATGTTTACAACTCATTACTCTAATTTAGGTAGTCGTATTGTGCATTATATACGGTTGTGTAACATAACTTACTGTTTTGATAGTTCAGCCTTCCATCAGTGTTCGGGTCAGTCCATCTGCTAGCCGTCACGCCTGTCATCGGCTGGGTGCGACTGCGACGCTTGTGGAAAGCATGACTAATACTCGGTGCTTCTTGCACTACTTCAATTTGCCTACTTGATTGGAGGCTGTAGTGTAATGATGTTAGATAAGCTTTTTTAAGCGTGAACCTAATTGGATTAGTCATTGTCTTTGTACCAACATTTATCAAAGACTGATCGAAGACATAATATAATTCGTTCCTGTTTTGTTCGTACTATTTAATGAATGGGTTCATCCTTTGCTTAGTAGGGGCGCATTCATTTATTTACATATTATTATAAAAGTTACGATATTAAATCTTAATGTTTTCTAGTATTTTAAAATGAAACGCTATTCCGTGTAAACTAAAAAGTGCAATACATTCAGCTAGTGCCCGACTTATAACGTACTTACTAGTGAGTTTACCAACACCGAACTATACAATTTTAAACAATGACTTCATTTCCAAATCTTAATATTTCATTTACAAAACGTATGTAATCTGACATTACCCGTTCTTGAGACTTGCAAGCTCTTTGTCTTATGTTTACGTCACAGTTTCATCACATAGGTATTTATATAATTTCATAGGCTACGAGTATAAGGAAGAGCAGAGAAAGGCTGACGGACACTCGGACCAATTTCATGGCTGGTGACATCTGCGTTGTGACAGTATGGCGTTGCCACATATTCCTAATGCTATCATTCTAGTTTCAACTATCAGGATATGCGCACGAGATGATACAACACGCTTGCATCTAGCTCTTTTAAGAGATACGTTTTACTGTAAACGGATTCGGACGGATTGAAGACTTCAATAAATGAATCTTGATTGATTAAGAAGACAAACCAATGCACCAAGACTAAATTTTTACTTTGTGCCTCAGTTCAGGGAATTCGTAATCTTGAGTTCTTACTTAGCTTTCACATCTATAGGCGTACGTTTTGTTTAGTTTTTAGTTTAGAATTAATATTTTTTTAGATTTTTAAGCATTACCATGCAGGTATATAAGTAGGTAGCTAACATTATCTTAATGTTTGAATACAACTAGGGCTCTATTAACGTTATTTTTTCCCGCACCCGCCCGTGTGGTAAGTGAGACTGTCTTGCGTTGAAACTAAAATATTTTTTTACAAGCTTTTTTGTATAATTACCGCCTGGTGTCAGCTCTATGTAAGTGCCGAGCCAGCCCCAGCTCGTTACACCGCGCTCCGCGGCGTAAGTGCACTAAACTCGCGGCCGTAAGCCCGCGTGTGCAATCACGCGAGGTGCAGCAAGCATAGAGCTTTAAAAGCACACATTCTATCAAATGCACTCGTGATACAAAGAAAAACTTCCTATTTTTTATTATATTGATAAAAAATGACTTGTGTTTATTTTATCTTTATTATTTTCGATAAAATAAAGTAGCGAGATGATTATTTTCTGTATACCTACACAAATCTGAAATTTTCAAAATGAATCGAGAAACTACTAGTATGTATATCATCTTATTTAATAAGTGAAGGTTTATTGTAAGTTTTTATTCATCAGTGCTTCTAACCAAATATAAAATAACGGAGCAAGATGATCATAATAAAATTCAAATCCCAAATAAAATGGATGAACTGTAAAAAGTGCTGAGAAAACTGTAGTTAACCGCAGATGAGCAGAGCTTACCACAGAATCGATCACGTAACAACAACGGGAGATGCATAAACGGTAAAGACAGATCATTCAAGTCGTAAGCCAAGATTACAATTTGATTTGCAAAACGTGCATAAGTTTTTTATCAAAACAGCCAGTAGATAAGTTATACAACTCTACAATGCAGATGCGTAACAGTGCCTGGTTCTCTACTTTTCCGTTGTGCCATGACTTCTGACTTGAGTTCTATTTTATTGGCAGATACAGTAATAAATTGTAATCCTTCTTGTGCCAATTTTCAAGAGGGGAGAACTTTGATTTAATCCTTGTACAATGTAAAATGTTCACCATCCAATACCTACAAATGAATAAAATTTATTTTTGAACAACATAAACAGGAACACAAAATATGTAACAGTTAAAATTATGATATTATTTTGTCAATACCTCAACTTTTGCAACATGATTCAGGCATTTACCGACAATTTGCTAATGTAAGATTTTAAACTTACGCGTTCCATTTCAACTAAAACAGTAAGACCCGTGTCTTACTATTTTAATTTGCTAATGTATTTAGGATGTAGACGTGATGTACATCTCGAGAAAGGATTTTTGTATGGAAAATGCTTCCATGGCCGTGAATTTTGATATACGAATACCTATTGATTTAAATTATTTAAATACCACTTGAGCCTAACTCATCTAGTGCATAAAATTATCATAATCCTTTTCCTACTAACCTTCAAATGAATAGGCCATCTAGTTCACCAGTTTTGCAGATATTATTATTCTGCCATAAAGCTAGCCTCTCACCGTTGAGTTATGATATTGCACTAATTTTTAATGACACAACTTCTTCGTTATCGCAGGCCAAATGCAAATTCTGTTAGTGGAGCGCAAGCGCATCTTTGGCAACCGATCGAAATGATTGAGGAATTAATAAAATTTGTTATGCGTTGAGAAATTGGTTTCGAGACCATGCAGTTTGGTTTGCCATTAAGTTTTAGAGGCTATAAGTAGAGCATTTCGTTAAGCTATCGTCGTCATTGAGAAACAATGTTGGATAACTTTAGACTCCGAATGTGTGAGATACTTACCTTTACGCAACATGTAAAATTCATCAACTTTGGCCTATTGCACAACATTTGTTTTCCTTAATTAAGATTCTTCAGTAGCCGAAATATTTTTTAAAATGTAATTTACACAAAAAGCAAGTTTTTTAAAAGGTCTGGTGGAGGCAGTTGAAAATGAGGAAAATTCAAGTAGGTTCTTACTTACTTGCTTGATTACCTATTGGTATAATAGACTAACAACTCTATAAAATACTTTTACGACCTTTAACGAAACATTTAAACCTTATACTTTCTTGACCTACGTTAAAAGTCTGTTAACCCTTCAGCATTTAGACGTTTTTATTGATTTCAAATAGAATTTATTTAATACTGTACGTACACGTACATAATAAAACTTATCGAATTTTGTTTTAATTGAAGTACCTAAATACAAAAAAATCTTATTTTACATTTACCACTTACATCAATAACGTTAATTCTCGAAAGTTTTACCTATAGAAACCAACATCCTGACAAACATATTAATCAAACAAACTAACACTTAAAAACAACTTTTAGCATTAACATGCGTAGGTTTTGCAAAGGCGTTAAATAATGCTAGCCTGACCTATGCATATCAGATGCATTCGCACTAAAAGTAAAAGTGCCAGAGCCGGAAACACCGGCTTTTAGAATGAGAGATAGCTATGCAATAAAATTACAAGTCATGCTCGACTTATTATGGGAAAGACGGTTCCGTATAATAATTATGACTTGGTGGATGATAACGGCGTTTATGATTGAACTATTCATTAAAATATTGCTCTTATTGACTTAGGTATATTTTGTAAGTATACATAAAGAAGACGGAGTAAACAATTTAATTATCATTAATCCTGAAGTGGTCATAAATGTATACTACGGACAATAAAATACTTATTACTACCTAACGTTATTTAAGTTAATACAAGCTACGAGCAGCGCGCCGGGAGTAACCCTGTCCCCCGGCAGACAGTGCGCAAAGCATTTCCTCCGCGACAAAAAAAAGGCTACGAAATAATCCTTTTAGTTTTACTTGTTGTACCTACTTGTGCGTGTGTTCATAACTATAATTAAATAAGTATGATTCATGAAATGTTACTCTACGTGATAAAAAAACCGGAATAAAACTCTCACAGATCTCTAAAACTATGTCCCAACTCCCACCACAAGTCATTCACATCATTGTAACTTTATAATGTCACTTCCGAGCTGAGGTTAAGACTATCTCGGCTAGATAACATTCTGCTTGATACCATCTTAAGTTAGAGCGTTGGAACTAATTAATATCCGATCACTTAATACTGCAGCTGACTGGTTAATTAAGGCAATGATCATTTGAAATCCAATTATAGATTAATGACTCAATACTGTTAATTACTTAAGATATGAGGCTGTAACTACATCTTATGAAAATTCAACTGTGGATTGAGTGCTTGTTAAGTAAAGCTTTTTAAACCATTTACGCGATTAATCCATTTTAAATAATTTTAATAGCATTACTTATGGTAGGTAATTGTTCTAGAACTTTGCTCTCGTAATGTTTTTAAACTTATTTTTGTATTTTAGAATAATTTAAATACTAATGTTCCTTGCTGGTTATTTCGATGTTGTCTAATTTACGGCCCATTAAGTTTAGAGATTAATTAACCGCATCGGTACATCTTTATGCATTTATTACAGAAGTGGTCACATTAATATTATAAAATATGCATTTCATGACCTTGTGATCCAATATAGTTTCGTGTGTTTAGCTGTGCAATCTTTTATATTTATTACCCCGAATAAATACACACAAATTCTCATAATTATTATTGCGATGTCTTGAAATCTATGTTTGGTATTATTTATTGGCTCATTTCCGTTATCGTATTTGTTCTTTACATTAATTTTAATGTTTGTAAATATATTGATATTGGGATTATAGTCCAGTCAATAAAGCATTATAGATGGAAATCCGTGGAACACATTTTCTGACTTCAGTCAGGACTTTATTTAGACTAGTTAGGAGGTGAACATAGCAAAAGTCCCCGCCCTTAGCCCTTGAGCCGGCGGGGAGAGGGGGGTTTAAAGGTACTACTTTTCGGTTTTTCGCTTAATCCTCGGAAACTATGCGTCCTAGTGACATGACTACTATGAACCAAAAAAAGCTTATTCAATTTTCTACAGGTGAGACAGTCAAGTTTTTCTATTATCTTTTATAGTTTTCACGGCATCTGCTCTAGAAGGTCTGTAATATTGGAAATTTTATTTTTGTCTAGTCTAAATAAAGTCCCGAGGTCAGAAATTATTATTGTGGATTTCTCTCTACACCGTCGTTAAAGCATTCGTTGACTGGACTATTAGGTATATTCAATTTATAGGGCGAGATCGAATCAGAAATGAGGAAATCCGTAAACGAACTAAAGTCACTGACATAGCCCGACGGATTAGCAAGCTGAAGTGGCAATGGGCAGGGCATATAGTACGCAGAACTGACGGCCGATGGGGCAGCAATTTCTGGAATGGAGGCCGCGTACCGGAAAACGCAGCGTGAGACGTCCACCTACAAGGTGGACCGACGACGTCGTAAAGGTAGCTGGGAAGCGCTGGATGCAGGCCGCTACCAATCGATCAACGTGGAAAGCATTAGGGGAGGCCTATGTTCAGCAGTGGACGTCCTATGGCTGAAATGATGATGATGATGATGAGATGGAAACACGAGAAACAATCCCCACCTATTCATATATTATAAAAATACAAATATTCTTTCTGCAGTTGTTTGTCAACCCTCGACAACTATTCTTCCATGCGTCTCAAAGTAATTTAAGTTTAGTTTATACCCAAGGTAACCAGTTCTCCGGTTAGGTAGTTTTAAGTAAATGAGTGCACTTCAAAATCAAGACTGACCGGTCTAATGTAAATCCAGCTCGCAACACCGTTACAGACGGATTTATCCTGTGACCTGCTGACGGTATTCAGAAAAAATATGAAAAATAAAAGCTGAAATGTATTATGATGTCTATGTCTATGTCGCCTCTAACCTTCTAATGAGTATTATATACTACGATTCTATCACTGACCGAAAGCTTTAGTGTTATGTGGTGAGGTTTGTAGCCACGCATACAATTATTTAAAGTCATAGAAGTTTCTTACATAACTGAATTATCGTTCGTATGAATGTGTTCTATCATCCCTACCATAGCTCAGCTTACTTCTGGTTCACCGTGATTACAGTATGCGCTATTAACATCCCATATTAGAGGCAGAGCATTTAGCGATGGTGTGGAAGCATCAAACCGGCTCAAAGAAAGTGCTCATGAACCTTTGATGGAAAGTGCGAAGTCATAAAAGGTTCATTAAAAAATAATTTATATAATTTGAGATATAAAACGTGTGGTTACTTAACAGGTACTTACTTACTAAGGTATAAGAAATAACCGTTGGTTCAAATTCATTTCCAAAGCTATGTCGGTATCTTGAATGTTTATAAATATTTAACTCAAATAAATGGTCAAAATATGATCGGAAAAGTATTTAATTCCTGAAATACCTTAAAGGTTTTTAATCATTTATAATTCAATAAATATTTATGTCCGAGTGTCCGGGACTTTCCTAACGTCCGGGTATGTCGTAAGAGTAACTTAAAGGCGAGAATCAAAAAATATTTAAGAAGATAATACAAATTTCGTTTGGACCTTACAATGACTTAATAACAGCGCGGCGTTATTATGGTCAAGAATCATGTCGAGTTTTGTTCGAAAGTGCAAGTGGCAATTTAGGACAATTAGTTTTTTGTTGGATGCTTTTTATTCGAACACTTCGGTATGATCGATTATGAAACGCACCTGTGATTGGAGCTAATAGGTTGGCCTGGTCGATTATCTTCGTACTTTTTTTTACCATTCTTATTTTTACACTCGGAACGAATTCAATCGCTGGTTACGGTCGGTAACACCAAGATTGTCAAAGAGTGAGAGCAAAGAAAGTAAAATTACCTAGTTCACTCATGGTGATTCATACATACAGGATGTAATGGTAAAAACTTTGACAGTAGGTAAGTACAGGTTAGAGTGCGAGCAACAGTGAACCCAGTGGAATCATTTACACTTTGCACCATTTTTAATCAGTCTATAAAACTTTTAATTATTAAGAAAGAAAATAAGTCTTTGTAAAACATTATTTGGAATAGTAAAACTAATTATGATGATGTGATGCTTTAATCTAATATCTATACAAAAGTTTTTGTTTTAAGTAAGCAGCAACTAAAAGTTAAAAAGATCCAAAATATTTTTCAATTTCAATGAACTCTACATTTGCCATAACCTTCGAACATGAAACGAACATGTAGCCGTTTTACCTCAACTGATTAAAAACCATAACATGCAGTCATCTGAAACCATTACCGTCCTTCCTGCACTTAAAAATTCGTCATTTGCGCAGACGCACACGCGAGGTGGCGAAGATTGTGCGCAACCAGAGCGTGCCCGATCACAGCGCGCGTGAACATGCTCTCACAAGGGACAGTGAAAGTCATTCCTGAGGAACAGATAACATGGCTAACAACCTATTGCAATTAGCTTTTCCCGTGTACTTAAAAATAAATATGGTTTTGAAGTATGACCAAGAAAACTTTTCTTACTTGTTACTGCAGTAAATAAATATTCATACCCGAGACTTCTATCCGATATTATTATGGATGTCGTTAGTTAGAGGGTTAGACTTTATGAACAGATTGTGATGAATTAATTAATTTAGATCAAGTCTAGATTAATTCTAAGGTCGGTCACAAATTTTTTGGAGGATATGTGAAGACTGGCGTTGGTCCGATTGAGCTCTGTCTGACGCTTACAGTGTCATGAATTCTGACAACATGATAATAATGATGTAGGCACACAAAATAAAAGAAGTAGGTAGGTATGTTCATCAAAATGATTGTGGATTAGTAGATTAATTAATATAGATTTGCATATTAAACACATTTTTTAAATAATAAGATCATAAGTAATTTTATGGCAATATTCAGGACCATTAATAGCTGGCTATGCTATAGCTTACGGTAATATTGTGCCCAGCATGCAAATAATTTTCTTAAATGGGTCTCATTTCCTTCAATTTACATGCTGTGCTAAATCACTTTCGCTTATCCCTCTAGGATAATCTAAAAATAAATCATTCAAAGAAAGTTAGCTTACTTAGCTTTCTATCAGAAATTGTAGCGTTTGTTGTCGAACACAAAGGTTGACATTAAAAACAAAAGATGGTCGCTTAATTTGTGCGTCAAATAAGTAACACATTTTCATGTCATAAATCACAAGTATAGATGGATTAAGTACCCATCTATCACGGGCAGGTGAGCCGGCGACGCAGCCGGTTGCAAAAGCTCGCTGACATCGTCGGCTCGCCGCGCAGTAGCGTCTCCTCCGCGGCGGCAGCGGCGCGTGCGCACGATTTGACGGTTTCTTTGCGGAAATTTTTATGTCAAACTCAGTGTTGTGTTTTTGAATTGGACTGTTATCGATTTTTGGATGTTACGATTTCTTGTGTGATGGTGAGATTTTTTGTTTTATTTACGAGCTTTTCGCCGGCACGTGGGTTCGGTTTGTGGAGGAATTTCCAGCAACTTCAAGGAACTTTTCATATTTTCCGGGATAAGATTACTTGAGAATTTTAGATAAGTTATTGAAATGAAAAGTATTGTAATAGTAGGTATATCAATTATATACTTACTTTTTTAAATTAAGACATATTATGATTCCTGTATTAGAAGTTTGTTAAACAAGAATAATAAGCTATGTGATCTAAATCCTAAAGAAGCATTTAACTACGACAAGTTAAACTTCAGTTTATACGAGTATTAATAATACTTACATTCATTTAAATCAAATTTAGTTGACTTTAAAATTGCAAAACGTTTGAAATAAACCTAAATATTTGATTGTCTATGCCTAATTTTCACTACTTTTGCGTAGATTTACATAAAATATAGGCGCAATAAAACTAAATGTTTCACTATAAATTGATTAGCACTTAATTAAAAATCGTGATCAGTATGCAAATGATCCTATATTATGCACTTTCTTTATGTTATTCAGTGACATAAACTTGAACAGTATGCCTACCAAGGAGTCGAAAGCCGGCGATATTGATATTTTGTATGTTGAAGAAAGCTGAGCGCATAATTTCGTGATTTGCTCGGAGGATGGCGAATTAATTTGTGTGTTAAAATTCACTTATACACCTATAAAGATTATCTATTCTGCTGTCATATTATGGGACATAATTATGGGATTTATTCAAAATGTTGTCATCAATAACATGTTATGATAGATCACTACATAAGCATCAATACTTATTAAGCTTACGCCTTATCATGCTCGTTTCTGCTTTTTCCTTAACTTTTGTTACAGCTTTACAAATGGAGCGTTTTGTTGTTACTTGATACTAGTTGATACTGATCAACTGGTATTTGCTTTCTTTGTTAGATGTTAATTATGAAATAAATATGGGGAAATTAAATCGATATATTATTCATATTTCACGCGCACGAACCATATTTATAAAGGAGCACCGTAAGCTGCGATTTTAAAACACGTTTTTAATTTCTGCCTAGCATTTTTTTGCCATGTTCAATGCAACGAAAAAATTAAATTTGTGTGTCAATAAGAATTTCACTGCCAATCAATGGCAGCGAAATTTTTAAGTTTCGTTCTCACACTGCTATGACGTCCTGCTAGTTAAATTCAAAAGTAACAAAGATTTAACTTTTTTCTTGTTTGGTCATTTAGCGTCATTATGTATTTACAATGTTTTGTTTAGAAAGTGGATAATCTTCGACGATTGTGTCCCGACATTAGTGGTCAGCGGTTAAGAAAGTGATCCGTGATCGCTGTTGGTTTTTTAAAGGTTATTGCATCTTCACGTCGGCAAACAAGTTTCATTAACTTTTTCACTGCGCGTGGTTAGCAGTCATAAGCAGCAGTCAGATAATCTCGTAATTTTCATGTATGATCTGACAGAAAAACCATAGAGTTGTCAAATTCAACAAGAATAATGATAAATGAGTAGGTGATTGTCTTAACTGTAATAGAAGTACAAAGCGTAGGTAAGGAGGGATAAGTAGGCGTAATCTTAATCTCTAATTTGAAGAGTTACCTATAAGTAATTTTCCCGGAAATGAGAGCATAGAGGTCGTGAACTGCGTTTGTTTTTATTTTACAAATTAAGTAAATTACAAAATTAAGATGTTGACCAAAATTATCCTATTAGAGTAGAGCGGAAAGACATAAACTAAACTTGTAAATGAATTCGTTGCATGCGATTAGAATTCTTTTCAATCTTTCCAACCTTTCCAAGACAGAGGCAAGTGGAACTAACGATCCCTTAACATCGTTACTTGCAATAAAACCTCTTGTTAATCAAAGAGTCTGATTCTCTAATACACTTCCGCATAATCATCTTGGCAAATAGCACAAAAGACTGCAATTTGTACATATTAACCAGAACGCGGGCATATATTATGAAACCGCTATAATCTGAATAATTCATAGATCACTTGCGTAACTTATAATTGTATGGACAGTTGTATAAATGTCGAATTAAGTCCGACAACGGATGACACTGTCCGATGGTTTAGTAGGTGAACACTTTGTCAGATAGGATGCCTGACACAAATTCGTAAGATTACCTAAATGACATAAGTAAATTATTAATTTGTAAGTCATGACTCTGCTGTATTAAAATGTTATTTTGTAATGTATCTACTTTATTATAATTTATGTTTTGTCAACACTACTACAGAAAGTAATATAATACTTGCTAAGCTCTAGGTAATGTATAGCGATGTAATGTGCTTACAGTAAGCGTAAAAAACAAAGAATCAAATACTTTTATCAAGTCAAATTGGGATACAAAATGTATGTAATCCTTATACCTGATAGCATAGTCCAGTAATAACACTGTAGGAGTTGCCCCCCTTACTGTGAGATGAGACTGTGGCCGCCAGAAACTGTGAACAGCCACCGCTGGATAATGGCCCGTTCCGTTACACACTTTGTTTCGGTTCATCGGGAATCAATTCGCGTGAACACATCGCGGCGAACGGGTTTATCGAATCATTTGCGATTCGATATTTGTCTAGCACCTTCTAGGGCAACGATTGGCATTCCTAGAATTCAAATTCCGAAATAAATACATATACATTATAAACAAAATTACTGAAAGAAAAGCCATGTGCCTAAGATATTTTTTCAGTTAAGTATATGCTTTGCTTTGGGTCGATACCTACCGAGCTAACTCATTTATGACTCGGAGGCTTCCATCCATCACTCCGTACCGGTTTCAGTCTCGTAGAATCTTCGGAATCGTAAATTCCACCACTAGGATCTGTTTACTAGGCCACCAGTTGAAGTACAATTGGCAGTCCATTAAATTCTAATTACGCATTAATTCATCATTATCGAGCGGTGCTTTGAAATGCACGCGATAAATTGCACACACAAAATGTAATTGTTTCTCATCCCATCTCAAAACAATGTAATTAACTGTGCTACTATAAAACAAAATTCAATCGGGCTTATTAGGTAACAGTTGCAAAATAATTAATTGTGCGATTGATCACGCGAGTGATTGTTGGCGCCGATCGGCGCGGGTAACGGGGTTCGGTTCCCGCGGGCGAGCGTACGCTGTTATGTTGTAACGATGTGTCGATGCGATAATGCTGATATTTTTTAAGATAATGAGCGCAATTACCTGTGTTTCCTGTATGTCAAAATTGAATGCACTTATTAGGCAAGGCTTAAAAACATTTCACTAGATATTACTCTATACGATTAACAGCATAAGTTCACTAATCGGGTAGATTTTAAGCAAAACTGGTTTCTTTATACATAATCAAGTAAAAGGAAACTCATGTTTCAGCAAAAACGCATACAGCACTAACTGCGTAGCCATCAAAGACTAGTTTAGGCAAAATTATTATGAAATTTGTAAAGGTCTTCACTAAAGTGACCATCACCCATTATTCTCGGCTTATTGTTGTCAATTGCTGAAAATAGTTCCACTGAACTAAAGCGGAAGCAATTTGAAGTGGCATGCACGCATTTCTAGAGTTGGAATTGAGCGAATTCAGGGGTAGAATTGGATGAGTAAGTGCAAAATCACTCCTTATTGATGAAGTTTTATATTTTTTGTCGTTGATATTGGACGTACACTAAAAACTAATTTAAAGGGGTAAAATCCTTCGTGTAGCTTGTAATTTGAACACATTCTTAATCCATAAAACTAGGAAAGACATAAAGTATACAGTTGTTTGTACACCACCTGCGCCAATTTATAAATCTGCTTTACTGACAGACGATTGACAGTTCTGCCGCGTTAGAAAGTTATTTTATACACAGACATCTCCAACCAGTAATATGGTCTCCGTGTATCTGCCGCCCAAGGGCATGTTCCTTATGTTCAGTGGATGAAATTCATTACATGATAAAGAGGAAGAGCATGGATGTCAAATATAAATCCGCGTAGAGCGCTGACTATTGTCATTGCGCTTTGTTTTTGCGACGCTAATGCCCGTTTTCACCATCAATCCCTAATATTTAAGTGACCCCTTTGTAAACAATTCTGTTATGTGTTACCATAAGGGTTACTTAAAAATTAGGGATTGATGGTGAAAACGGGCACAAGTTGTGTAGGCGCATGCGTCGGATTTACATCAAAAGTTTAGTTTTATTGTAGAGATAGATATCGATGAATTAATAGCGGTTAAGGAACCGTTCCCGAGTAACGGCTCGCGATTGACGGGTCCCGCGGGCGGTCGTGACGGATCCTACTCGCGCTAACTTGATAATGACGCCATTCAATGTAACTGCTATCACTTAGCTCGAGGATTCCCATCTTACAAAACTGGATACAATGCTGAAGTGAAATATTATTTAGAGACCTACCTCAGTCTCTGCCAAAATGGTAGAGATAAAAAGGAAGTTGCACTAAAAATCGTAGTTGATAAATTCTTTGTATTAAAAAGTGCGTAACATTTTTTTCTTTGTTTCAGGGTTCAAATGTGCTGGTATGAGACCAAGTGGACTGAGCGTCGCAAGATGATCCCAGCAGTGACGTCGTTATGACCAGCGCAATGGCTCCGCGGATATTGATAGTGCTGTTGGCTATAGTCTTCGCGAGGAGAGCAATATGTAAGTGGAAACTTTCTTGCAACATTCAAAGTTAGTTAACAATTTACTTTAACCAGCCAGAAGACAAAAACTCTAACATGAAATTGTATAATACTGCGACAGTGACAAGATTTTTATTTCCGAAACGTGTACCTACAAACTCATCTAATAGGCAGCAGCACTCGTACTACGAGTAAGTTGGTTGGCTTAAACGTTACATTTTTTGTATGACAAATTAATAACAGTACAAGCACCTGTCTGCACTTATTCACGTACACACAAAATGGGGAATTATGTTCAATTATTATAGAGTTCCGTTGTCATAAGCCGACCGTGAACTTAATTATTTCTGTAAGATTTTTTAAATATGACTTGGCCAAAACAGTGCAAAATTAAACACAAATTATACCTATCAAGTTTTATAAACGACTTATTTTCTTGAAGAAGAAAAAAAAATGATGACTTAGGTCGTCAATCATCATAGATAATTTGTGTTTCAAAATCGTTAGTTTGATTTGGATGTAAGAAAAAGTATTATGTAAATATTTCACTACAAAATATAAACATAACACTGTGTAATAGTAGGTACATCCTTATAAAAGTGATAAAATACGCAATATAACCCAATTCCTGAACGCACGTACTGACAATTGTTCGCGGCGGCATTATTAGTCCACTAAAAAGCGTTTAGTGTCATTTGAACCGACTAATTATGGTCAAGAGTTCACTAGATTTGCTTTCCCAACTTTCACCGGAACCATTGTATCGAGATTAAAATACCGATTCGTCTAAAGATAATCCTTTGTGTGATGTATGAGAACTGTGCGTGATGAGATATGATAGTCGTGGAAAAATTCGTATGACCACGTCTGCTTCAGTTTTTGTTTGACTGCACTTTTGTTTTCGTTGAATCTATAAATAAAGTGAGAATGTGTTTAGTTTTTCGTCCCATTGTGTTTTGGTATTTTTTCAGAATTAACATTAAAAAGTTTAGCTTAAAGTTTTACATCAATCAAGATTGCTATCTTTAGAATTTTAATTAATTTTAGCTGAGCGTGAGATGATTTCTTAAATTTTGTTTCATTGAAATGTTAAGTTTACTTATACCTACTTGTTTATTTTATAGCTGTGTTTTTAATATTATTTATAAAGAAAATCTACATGCGGGCAGCTTTGTTCGCGTGGTTTGTAGACTTAGTAGAGTTAGACAAGTATAACATCTATAAACTGCAACTTAGTTCTTTATATTAAAAGTAAACAAAGACTGGTAAAGGTCGCGGGAAGAGCCTGGATGCGGGCAGCGCAGGACCGTTCATTGTGGAAAACCTTGGGGGAGGCCTTTGTCCAGCAGTGGACGTCATTTGGCTGAAACGAACGAAACAAAGACTATGCTCAGTCAACATACGACACAGTTTAACCACATTCAGAGCGCAACCAGATCATATCAATGTCTTATCTGCACTTTCCATACGTTACAAGTTAAAAGTTGCTCAGATTAACATATGAACGTTAACTTAGAGCACAATAATATATGGGAGTGATGAGTGGCCATCATGTTACAGTTATTATGCAAACTGACGTAAAGTTCTGTTTGTTTTAGTATCGCATTAGCGTCAGTCACGGCTGTAGATGATGAACAGCTACGGTTATCTAATGCATCTTAACGGCTCAGTGGTTGAACTACCGACTTTGAGATGTGACTAGTTTGATTGTAGAGCCAAGCAAGTTTGTTGTTTTAGAATAACTAGTAACACAGATATTAAATGGGACTATTTATTGAAGACATTTTTAATGTTACCCAAGTTACTATTTGAACAAGAACTCTATTTTTTATTTATTTTTGTGTTTACCAGTTGTTTAATCACTGGGATCGGTTTATAACTATGATTAGCATAATGTTACAATTCGACTTATAGTTCTGCATGTAATTATAAGAACTCTTGCGTAAAAAATAATTTTTCCCACGAGAATGAAATGAAAAAGTTAACTTGAACATATAATTTTGAATGTGTAACATGGCAAATATGGATAAATCTCTTGTTCGTGCATCACGTATTCACGAAAATTAAAAAATCATGTGTTGTTTATCTTACTTTGGGAGTAGAACTAGACATTCTCGAAACTTGAAACATAGATGAAGCTTTAAGACAAACTTAATGAAAGCTTTTTCTAAGCATCAAAGCAAAAGTGCTTTAAAAATTCCCAAGCAAGTTGTACAAGATGTTTATAGTATTAGTCAACTGTTATCTGAGACATTCTTATTTAAATGTTCTGAAAACGAAACGAAAACTAAATAAAGTAAAATCTACGGAGAAACAAGAAATAAAGTTTTGTTTGAAGTGAAGTTTTTATAAGAGGTGGGCAAATCCAATAACACCGACTTAATATTCACTATTTGTCGTTTGGTATTTTTACTGAACATGAAAAAGAAACAGAGTAATGTGTAGGTAACTTTGTCCTACAATGGTTTGCATTAGTAAACCTACACAAACTCGGCGATACTCGATTAAGACACTCAGCAAGCATTACAGTTTTCAACATCGGCGCTGGCGGAAACGCGTTATGAATCAAATAATAAAAAGAAATCGGAATACACACGGCCATTTCTGTATTGTGCCTAAGTAAGTCACATCTCACGACCGACTTATTGCTATTACTGCCGATTTACTGTCTGCCTCGACCTTAGCACGGGGGGTTAAGATTGACAATCGAATGTCGTTGCGGGAGGTGTAAGCTAGCCCAGTTTAGTCTATGCTGTAATGGCGATGACACTGACTCTTTCTTCGGCTAATTAATTTGCGCGGGTTAGAGAAATCCATGGGAGCTGTCGTTTGGACTGTTTTTTGGGTTCCGCTTGATGATTTGTGTGTCTACGATGCAGATATGTGACTGTAAAAACATTCCATACACGTCTCTCTCATTTAAGTGTACCTTTAAGCCCAATAACTTTGAAGGTGGTAATAGGTTTCAGCTTGCGATCACACTTGGTTTCAGCTTGCCATGGTAATGCTGATCTAGGTCGATTCTAGACTCATACAATCATTTCAGGTAATTTAGATTATTTATGATTTAAAAAAACATAACACGTTGCTTGCAATTTAAGCTCTTGTGACCCAACTTGGTAATTATTTCATTAATGAGAAAACTCAGTGAAAAAACTTCATGCCCTTGTCGGTTACGACTTACACCATAAGTTTGTAGTTAAGTGGTTTTAGCAAAACAAAATAAGTAGGTATACTCATTACTTTTTATGCGGAACTCACTGGCGTTATTGCACTAATCTGGAGGTCAAACTTGCACAAACCGTCATTGGTTTCGGTCGAAGGAAAAGTGGTTCTTTTCATCTCGCCCTACGCCTGATAGACATAAGGGTCATAATGATAATCTACTTTTAAAACCAGCTACGGCTTCGTGGATGTTAATTTTACGGCCCTTAATTAGTCCAGTCACAGTGGTGTTGAAACCTCAGTTGAATATCAATCAATGACTTAAGTTTTGTATTTTAAAACGGTGATGTTATGTATGTGATGAATATCTTGGTGTGAATAAATTGAAAGCAAACCTTTTACATCTACTTACCTTACATTTTTGAGAATTTAACTTTTAATTTTCATGTAATACGTAACTACGAGTACATTGGCTATATGCGTTGAGTCGCTACTCTGACTTGGATGTTCGGACATTATCGTAGACTTCTTGAAAACATGCGAGTTCCTTGAAGCAGTGCCTATTTAAACTTTGACGATAATGATACTTAATCTAAAACTTATATCTAAGTATCATAAAATATAGTTATTTTAAATGAAACCAAAACTAAGGTAAAATCACTTAATCAGTCTTGCATTATACAGGAAAATATAGCAATACGCTAATAGCTCCAGTAGTTACAGCTGACTTTAGGTGGTTTTTCATAACCCAGGCTCAGGGTGTGTTTAAATTGCCGCCCACAGACAGGCCGCCGCATTTTGCAACTAGTCTAGATAGATATAAACACTGATTGGACTGGTGTGCTAATGTGTATCCTAGAACTTAATTATAGGCTTGATTTATAACTATCACATTATAATTTCTTGGAAATATGTAAACTACCGAAATAGGTTAATAGGTTTCGAAATAAATAAACGTTTTTATTGACTGGATAAACGTATTACCAAAGCATAAACAACATAGATGTAAACTAACGATCCTCTTTACTAGCTCCATGTTATTGGTTTTCACCTATTTCAATATGGCGTATGTCACCAGTAAATGAAGGAGCATCCACAATTACATTAAGCGCTTTCTTTAACAATAAATTATCATTTTTAACCCGATACGTAAGCGCGAAAGTGTCGTTCCATTGAAAGAAACTCTAATTTCAATATTGCCTTTTAGCTCGCAGCTTAACCACTACTTTCATCTAATTTAACAGTATAATCTGAGAATTACCCAGGCAAGTGGCTACCTGATGCAACTTCCTACCCCTGATAATGTTTTCAAACTTTATGTCTATGGTCTTAGGCGTAAATTCCCAGTAGGTATCTCTCTATGGAATAGACTAATTGATTTTGTGCAGAATATCTACATAGTATTTTGTAAATCTCAATAGTTTTATTTACGAGTCAGACAAAAGCCTGTATAATATAATCAATAAATTCATGTTTCATCATCACACTGGAAACAAACACCCACAGCAAGGCAAATACACGCACTAAACACATTCTCCTCACTCACTACATTACGCACATAGGTACTCATTAACGAACACCTTTACACAATACTACCTACATACTACTCGTTTATCTTTTTAGAAAAAAACAAACGCAATCACATGCAATGTTTTACCTTAGGTACTAATAAGAGTTTACTCGTCGCTTTACGGTTACATAAATCCAACAATATTTAGTCGGAGTAGAGTACATGGACAAATAGTTAATTTTAATATTTATAATCTTGGGCACTATCACTATTATTTACTAGTGTGATCTTGTCCTGCTGATGCTCTACCATTGCCATAGGATAGATATTTTCTATGTATAATATGTATTTATTATTGGTTTTTGGGCCTTTATTTGCGCCAACTCGACCAGGTTTGATCTATTGTGGCAGCCCTTGTCTTTAAAGTTCACTGCTTAGTCCCGTTGAGTCTATAAATTTCCAGATTCTTTGGAGCGTGATATCTGCTATCTCATCCGGGTGCATGATGTGTCGCCCGAGATGGATACTTCTTTTGCTCATAAGCGGGAAGCATGAGCAAAGAACATGCATGGCCGTTTCTTCTTCTGTATGGCAGAATCTGCACAGAGTTTCCTCGGTCATGTTCATGTTCGATTTATGTTTGTTTAGTTTGCAGTGGCCGGTCAGTATTCTAGTCACTGCACAGGCTTTGTATCTTTTGAACTTTAGCAGTTCCTTAGTTACTTTATTGCTATATCCCTGAATGAGTGCTTTTGAGTGTTTTTGTCCCGATGTAGACTTCCACCACTCAATAGCCTCTTGTTTGCAGAGGGCGGTTAGTAGCGTGGTGGCTCGTTGTTTGGTAATGCCACAGAACGGTTCTACGCCGATTTGAGGGTTATCGGCTCCATCTCTGGCGAGTTCATCTGCTACTTCGTTTCCTTCTATATTCGAATGTCCTGGTACCCATGTAAGCGTTACTTTGTTGGTATTTCCCAGTGCATTCAGTGTCTCGGTGCATGTTTGCACCAATTTTGACGTGTATTCGAAGGATGTTAAGGCCAGCAGTGCTGCTTGGCTGTCTGAGTTGATGTAGATGTGTTGATCCTGGAGCTTCCTTTCCAAGTTTATCTCTGCACATTTGTTTATGGCAAAGACCTCGGCTTGGAAGATTGAGGCTTCAGTCCCCATGTTTAGGCTAACTTTGAGCTTAGGCCTCTCTCCGTAGATCCCGCAACCTACATTATTTTCCTTTTTGGATCCGTCCGTGTACCAGACGTGACTACCTTCCTTAAATGACATTTGGCCTTCTAGCCATTTGTCTCTAGGAGGTATGTTTACGGAATATAGTTTGGTGAAGTTACATTCCGTATGCATGTCGTCACTGGGCATGCACAGAAGTTTGTTTTCAAGTACTGATTCCTTGAGTCTTATCAGATTTTGAGAAGCCCATCTGACTTTCGTGCGGGTGCAGATTCTATATGTGCTCTGCTTGGCTTCTTTTTGCACATGCATATGCAGTGGTATAAGATCCAGCAGAGCATTTAATGCAGCCCCTGGTGTCGTTGATAGTGCTCCGGTTGCTGTGATGCAGGCTAGCCGTTGTAGGCTGCTCAGTTTCTGTATTGTTGTCACTTGGTTGACCTTGCTGCACCAGACGGCAGAGGCATAGGTTATTATCGGTCTCACGACCGCTGTGTACAGCCATAGGGCGATTGCGGGTTTTAGTCCCCATCTTGACCCTGCCATTCGACAACAACTCCACAGAGCCATTTTGGCTTTTTGAATGATGTTGTTTAGGTGCGAATTCCAAGTAAGCTTTTGGTCAAAAGTTACCCCTAGATACTTGGTTTCGCTTGAGAAAGGAAGAGTTTTTCCGTTTAATTTCAGATTTACCAGTTTTTCCAGTTTTCTCTTCCTCGTGAATGGTATTATCACTGTTTTATCCGCATTAATAGATAATTCGTTTTCTCTACACCACCTACTTATGGTGTTGAGAGCGCCTTGCATTAGACTTGAAATTGTGCTCAGGCAGGGACCTCTGATGATAACCACTAGGTCATCAGCATAGCCTTGAGTATCATAGTCTTTTTCTGCCATTTTAGCAAGAAGTTGATCTACTGCTAGTGTCCATAAAAGTGGGGATAGTACGCCTCCTTGTGGACATCCTCTTGTGGCAAGAAATTCAAGCTTTGCAGCATTGAGGGTTATGTTTACTACTCGGTTGGAGAGCATGTTTTTTACCCATCTGATGGTGCTTATATCAATCCCTTTTGCCTCCATTCCTTTTAGAATGGTTTCTATAGGGGTGTTGTCAAATGCACCTTCAACATCGAGAAAAGCACATAGGGCCGTTTGCTTATCCTCTAGGGATTTTTGCACCTTATCGACCAGATCGAGCAGGGCTGTTTCAGTAGATTTTCCCTTTTGGTATGCATGTTGGTTGATGCTTAGTGGTCTTTTCACTAAGTATTTGGCTCTAATGTGCTGGTCTATTATCCTTTCCATGGCCTTCATCAGGAAGGATGTTAGACTTATGGGTCTGAAGGATTTGGGTTGTGAGTAGTCCCTTTTCCCCGTTTTGGGTATAAAACGAACTTTGACCCAATTCCATGGTTCTGGTATAATACCCCAGGCGTAACTTGCTCTGAATATTTTTACCAGATGCGGGAGAAGTAAGTTATTACCTTTTTGTAGAAGAGCAGGAAAGATGCCATCTTCTCCCGCTGATTTAAATGGTTTAAACTTTTCCAAAGCCCATCTAATCTGGTTAGGCCTAAAGATATTGGAGGCCTTATTCCAGTCTGAGCATTTAGCCCTATGGAGTTCATCATTCCTTTGGGTATTGCTTTGTGTATTGATTTGGTACGAACCCGGAAAGTGTGAAGACCTAAGGAGATCCAGAGTCTCCATCTCGGTGTTCGTAAATGAGTTATCTGGCTTCTTTAGTAGTCCAAGATAGTTGTTTGGGGTCTTAGCGAGGATTTTGTGAATTCTTGCTCCTTTGTTAGTTTGTGCAATTTCTTCACAGAAGCGTCGCCAAGAGGCTCTTTTAGCTTTTCTGATTTGTTTGTTATATTCTGTTAGGGCCTTTCCGTACTTGTCCCAGTCGCACGGTTTGGCACGGTTGAATATACGACGTGTGATGGCTCTGAGCTTTTCTAGCTTCTTGTTCCACCACATTGGTGATTTGTTAGATTTTACTTCTTTTTCGGGGCAGCTTCGTTCGTAGGCATTGATTATGCCATTATTGAGCATTTTGACCGCGGCATTAAGAGAGTCCGGTGTTTTGATAGTTATGGGTATATCCTTTAGATTCTCACTGAGCAGGGTTATATACATATCCCAGGAGGTGTCTTTTGGATTTCTTACTCTTGGATATTGAGCTTCTACCAGCCCTGAAATATCAAAACGTATATGTCTATGATCAGACATTGAGTTCTCGCTGCTGACGTGCCATTTTGTTATACATTTTGACACATTTTCTGTTGCGAATGTTATATCTATTACTTCCTGTCTGGTTTTTGTTACGAATGTTGGCGTGTGAAAGATAAAACAATACTTACCTAATCAAATACTTGGCTTCGCAATGTCTGCAAGCTGTGAACAGCGACTGTATTTTGGCGATTTTCTTGTTCACTGAGGCGTGACCTGAAATAATATGACATGGTTTTGCCACTTTAAAATTATGTGGGTAGTTTGTAAAAATATTTGGTTTTCCGTTCGCATTACTTTTTACAAAATAAGTTAAGTTAAGATTGTGTCACTAGGAACTCCCTAATGAACATGTTACCAACTGCTATCTTCTCCGCGAGGCGTCGATCTAGGATATATTGAGTGGCTAGATCACAGTGTAGACGGCCTATCTTCTCAGCGAGTCGTCGGTCTATAGTAAATTTAATTGTTATGGTGTTTTTTGTTTGTTTACTCTTTTATGATTGCCTTGTTTTTCTTCTTCTCTTCCTGTACATTGCGTCCCCCTGCTGACAACAGAGGGCCCCCGCTGAAAATCAGTTTCGAGACAAGCCCTGGCGCGGTCTTGATGTATGCTGAGCGGGTGCCTTTTTGTCAGAGGGGCACAAGCAGCTATCTGTCCATTTGTGTATCTCTTTCATTATGTACCTATGTCTTTCCTGCTTGTATGTCTTTCTTTTAAATAAAACCTATTCTATTCTATAGTCTATCGAGCTAGTCTCAGTGCACTCACCAGTAAGCTCAGCCACGTCCTTCAACGCGCGCAGCACGCGGCGGCACCGCAGCGGCGGCGGCGCGAACATGGTGCGTTGCGTCGCGCGCGCGCTCTGCGCAGCCGAGCCCAGGTCGCCGCACTTCTGCGCTGCGCTCTTGATTTGGGCCAGCGAGCGGCCTGTGCACTGCGCTACGGCCTTCATTAGGTATGTTTCTGCTATGCCTGGAGTAACAATATTATTATCAGGAATGGATGCTAAGCACTAGTCTATAATCACAGATATTAACGAAACAGAAGTGCAATTCTATTATCTCTAAAAACATTTAACTTTCTTAATCAGAGGTGGAATTGTGTAAAGCAATCGTAATCATTTGACAGCTCAACGTACGATAAAGTCAGTTAAACAAAGTGTTTGACAGAATAATATTGTACGTTATAAACTGTCAAATGATAACGATTGCTTTACACAATTCCACCTCAGGTCTATAATGAAAAGAAACAGCGTGACAGTTTGCAGGACATTCTTCTCAGGTCGACGGATCGATATTTAGTGGTTGTCTCTTCGTTGAGCTGCACGTAGTAAACTCTGTCAAGCGTTCGTCTGTCCTTGATGTTCGTGTCCATCGAGTACAATATAATAAGTACGAACCTATTACCAGCGTGCTCAGATATGGCACCTGGCTGGTGACATCCAAGCCAGTGCCAGATATGGCACCTGGCCGCGCGATCAGCACGCGTACAATAAAATAAGCACGAACCTAGCTCCAAGCTGTGGTAAGCCGGCGCGAGCTGGTTGAGGCACAGGTAGACACACGGCAGCAGGTCCTCGGGCGACAGCGCCAGCAGCGAGCGGAAGAAGTTGCTGAGGATCTCCACCATCTTCAGCCGAGCTGATGTGCCTTCAATGGCCTCGAGTGTCCGCGACAGTGTCAGATATGGCACCTGGCTGGTATCATCTGAGCCAGTGCCAGATACGCCACCTTCTACCCGGGTCCTTGACGGGGTACAATATAATAAGTACGAACCTAGCTCCAAGCTGTGATATGCCGGCGCGAGCTGGTTGAGGCACAGGTAGACACACGGCAGCAGGTCCTCGGGCGACAGCGCCAGCAGCGAGCGGAAGAAGTTGCTGAGGATCTCCACCATCTTCAGCCGAGCTGATGTGCCTTCAATGGCCTCGAGTGTCCGCAACAGTGTCAGATATGGCACCTGGCTGGTATCATCTGAGCCAGTGCCAGATACGCCACCTTCTACCCGGGTCCTTGACGGGGTACAATATAATAAGTACAAACCTAGCTCCAAACTGTGATATGCCGGCGCGAGCTGGTTGAGGCACAGGTAGACACACGGCAGCAGGTCCTCGGGCGACAGCGCCAGCAGCGAGCGGAAGAAGTTGCTGAGGATCTCCACCATCTTCAGCCGAGCTGATGTGCCTTCAATGGCCTCGAGTGTCCGCAACAGTGTCAGATATGGCACCTGGCTGGTATCATCTGAGCCAGTGCCAGATACGCCACCTTCTACCCGGGTCCTTGACGGGGTACAATATAATAAGTACAAACCTAGCTCCAAACTGTGATATGCCGGCGCGAGCTGGTTGAGGCACAGGTAGACACACGGCAGCAGGTCCTCGGGCGACAGCGCCAGCAGCGAGCGGAAGAAGTTGCTGAGGATCTCCACCATCTTCAGCCGAGCTGATGTGCCTTCAATGGCCTCGAGTGTCCGCAACAGTGCCTGATATGGCACCTGACTGGTATCATCCGAGCCAGTGCCAGATACGGCACCTCCTACCCGGGTCCTTGACGGGGTACAATATAATAAGTACGAACCTAGCTCCAAGCTGTGATATGCCGGTGCGAGCTGGTTGAGGCACAGGTAGACACACGGCAGCAGGTCTTCGGGTGACAGCGCCAGCAGCGAGCGAAAGAAGTTGCTGAGGATCTCCACCATCTTCAGCCGCGCCGACGTGCCCTCAATGGCCTCGAGTGTCCGCGCCAGTGCCAGATACGGCACCTCCTGGCCGCGCGACCAGCACGCGTCCTTGATCGGGTGGTACTTGGACTTGGCCGGGTTGTATTCTGTTTCTGTGTAAAAAGAGGATGTTGTGGAAATCTATACTAATATTATAAAGAGGTAAAGTTTGTGTGTTTGTTTGTATATTTGTTAAATTGTAAGGGGTAATCTCGGGATCTACTGAACAGATTTTAAAATTCATTCACAAATAGAAAGGCCACATTATTGCTGCATGTCATAGGTATAAAAAACGGAAAAATTCCACTCGGGCGACTCAATTTTTTATGAAGGTGTTATATTTACCTGGAACTACTTTATCCTCCTTTTTCTCATTGTCTGTACTTTCTGTCTTACTAACTGGACTTACACTTTCCTCCTTCTTACAATCAGGGCTAACACTCTCCTCCTTTTTAATTTCTTTTTCACTTTTGACAGTTGGGGAAGTCACCTCTTCTTTAACCTTGAGTTCAGATGTCGGAGAACTTTTCCGTTTGTTAGTTTCCTTCTTCTGTAACGGTGATAAGTCCACTTTGGCTTTTGGCTTTTTGCTTTTAGGAGAGTTGTATGTTTTTGGTGGTCCAGCACTCTTTTCTACTTTCATCGGTGAGGACTTCGGAGATGGTCCTGTCTCACTGCCAGAGCTCTCAATCCTTAGCCTTTTTGATTTCCTTCTCTGTGAAATTTATATCAATTTAGTTTTAAAAAGTGTAACAATCATTTATAGCATTCTTAGTAAGTAGAAGTAAAGTATTATAATACTTATAATTATATTTTTATTTTATTTATGTTATTCTAGGTATAGGATAATACTGTACTTTCATCAAAATCCGTTCACTAGTTTATGCGTGAAAGAGTAACAAATGTCCATCCAGACATCCAAACTTTCGCATTTATATATTAGTAGGATAGGAGGATACATGAACAATAAAGGAAATCACCTTATCAGAAGGAGGTGAAGCCTCTTCACTTGCCGAGCCACTGCTGTTACTCTCTAGCCGTTGTCTTTTGGAGGACCTCTGTAAATTAACAAGCAACAATGAGCCGAGTACATCCTTCTAGATTAGATAAGCATTGGACATGGAGCAGGTATGTATAGCTTGAAGTCATTTTAAAATCTAGTGTACAGACCTTTTCCTTTCCATTAGACGGTGGTGATGTTTGATCACTATTAGAGTCTGTCTCCTCCTGAGTAATGAGAAAATGTATTGCTTTTTTTCAATCAAAAACAAAGATTATAACCTATCCAACCAATTGGAAAATGGGAACAGAAATTTAATACTCACATCATGTATAACTTCCTGTTCTAATTTAACAGGTTTCTTTGGAGCAGAGGAGAAGAAACACATTATGGTTTTTTGAGCCATGATCCTATTTCTTCCATAAAAATAATTGTTTGAAATGGAAACCTGTGAGATAACTTTTCTTGTTACCGGCAAATGTGTACAGTTAACTAAAAATCTAAATTGCACGATTAACTTACTGAAACTTAACATACGTAATTATATGAATTTCATGGTTTTAGTAACTTATTTCAATAAATACGAGGCAAAATACCAATTTTAGAAACGCAATCTTTTGGTGGTTATTCATTTATCTGTCAAATTTGCCATTTTGGCGCGCAGACCGCAGTAGACTGTCATTAGTGCTGAGCTTCGATCTTCGATTTACTTTCCGAATGAATACCGATTCGATTCCTGTTTACCGGTATTTTGTGATTGTGATTAAGATGCAGAGCAACACTAAGGAACACATTCGGATACATGCATTTCGTAAAGCATATAAGTTGCATAAAAGTAAAGGGCCATTATAGGACTAAAACAAATTTTAGTTCTCAACAAACAAAACCTTTGAAATAATCATATTTTTTCAGTAATTGTGGTATTCTTCTGTCTTCATATCACTAGCTTTCTTATTGTGTCATTTGAATATTGAGTATCCGAATTTTCAGTTGCAACTTCCTACCAATTGCATATCTTTTTATTTAATATTATATTAAAATCTTGATATTTTACTATCAATTCAAATATTTAATTAATTTAAAATTATGATCTTATATGACTTGTGTTATTTAATTCACATTTTCTGATTCTTAACGTTAAAAAGTATTGTATTCGTTCTCAATCTAGAACTTATTTTGCAAAAATGGCTCCCTCTAGTAGTTGAACTGTCAACTATACGCGTGTCGTCCATGTTCCGAATGTGGTGTGACTTATTTTTGTTTTGTGTTAATTTTCAATACAGTAATTTATATGTGAAATGTAACAGCATGTGTAATCCCATATAGTGGAACCTTGCTCCGGCTGAATGGATCCCGCCGTCGCGTGGTATCAGCCCGAGCAGGAAGGACCCGCGAAGCGCCTGTGGCTTCGTATCTGGGAAACTCAAAGTGAAATAGACAAAATGAACCTAAAAAACTTAGAAAATGCTAATCCTAATGTGAATAAAGCTCAAGACTTTATACCAATACACGATGTGAACGGTGAAAGTAGGAACAATAATTATTTCCACCCCGCGCGGAGGAAAATAAACGATAACCGCGCATCAACTTTTAACCTGAATAAAAACCACGATGCTCTAATAGGTGAATACGGAGGGTGTCCGTGGAGGATACCCAATTACCCTTACAAGCCTGGGATTCTCGGGTGAGTAGCGTTTTAATTTGGTATTGGTTATGACGTGAAATGTCAACGTGTTGGTTAGGAGGCGCTGTGACGGTGTGGCAAGCGTGCGAGCCGAGGGCTGACGGAGGCCGCCAGAAGCGTGCTCTGTTCTCACACGTTCACGTGCGCGAATGTACCTGCTGATCTCTGGTCCATACCCTCTGTATCATACTATTCCAGAAAACATATACCTAAGACTTGGTTCATCTCTGTCATAACATTTATTGGCTAATGTGTTGGTTCAAAACAGAAAGGTGCAAATCATTCATTAATAAATTGATAAGAAATAAATATAACAGTATTATTGACAAGCTTGAATGGATACAGAGGGTGTCGATAAATGATATGTTTTTTACCGTAAAGTTAATTGTTATCACAATGTTTTATGTAATTTCAGTATTTACTTATCATCAAGATAACTTTACATACACTGCACCTGCCATAATTAAAATATTTGTAATGTAGTAAACTACTATTTTCAATCTTTATCCACAAAATAAAATAGTTACTATTATTGATACAAAAACCCACTGCTGTAAAACTCAAATGATATAAAATGTTCTAATATTAACTACTAAACTCATGTCGGAATCATAGAATGCACCCATAAGTCAGTAACTGGCATGTCGTCTTGTAGCAACGGTACCATTCACGGTGCACGCTGGACGCCTGCCAGCCTCCCACGCACTCTAAAATACCAGATAGTTCAATGTTTTGGAGCTGTGATACTGTTTTGTCCAATGTCGATTGATATTTCAAGATGAATAACCAAAGTAAATATTATCTTATCTGTTTTTTAACCATTTGAGATAACATTTGGTTACTTTATTTACAGAACTTTGTTTAAGTTGAAGTGTGGATCAATACTTGTTACTATTGTCATTGTTTGTTCAAAAGGTGATTTATCTACCTACCTTTTGTTTCTACCACCAACTTTTTCTCAAATCATTATTATCAAACTTTCACTTGAAACAACATTTCAACATTAGGGCTAATAATGTAATACAGCTACTTTCAGGAATTTATTCTTATGAATTATCATGCTTATTATAAGAGGGTGGTTAAAATTGTTTTGAAATCACTAATTAATGTAAGTAAAGAGGAAAATAGGCCACAAAGTGCTGCAGGGGGTAACCATATTATTGTATGTTGATAAATTAAAATTATCTAAGATTACCTAAGATATAAAAACAGGTATTCAAGTCAGTGTGTGAGTGAGACAGTAAACAACAGCCTGCCCACTGACCCACATAGTGTGTTAGTGACTCACTGCATGTTGCTAATTATTCCATTTTGTCTTCTCACTATTTTTGCTTTCTCTGAAAAATTTATTTGATAAAATCAATTATTTTGTCAAATCAATCATCATCATCAATGGGTAGAGCGTTTTATAAACTTAATTTAATAAGTCAGAGTGGCAGTAAAATACAATTATTGTAATCATAAAAACATTGAAATGCATCTTAATTAAATACATTATTATAGGGTAATTTTAAAGTAATCTAAAAATACTGAACTGATTTAAAAGTCTTAGGCTCAGCTTCACCATCTGATTTATACCGTAAAAATGACAAGAACTGGTAATTTTTGTATGGACTTTGACCTATTTTTTGACATTTGTTAAAGTAAGATGGTGCAACTCAGCCTTATTTAATTTGGAAAGTCAGTAAGGAATTTTTGTCCTGGGAATATTATCTACTCAGGAAGTCCGAAATGTTTGTATGACAGCAGAGCCAAGGTCAAAATATATTTTTTAAAATTCACTCTGCCTGGTTTGTTCATTCAATATTTATTTATGGGTATGACATAATTCAACAGAAAATGTGTTTCTAAAATAATACATTGTGGATCATTTGCACAGGTGTGCGAAATACGTCGTTTCACTGCGCCATTTTGAAGTAATCACGTAAATGTAATCATCCTGCCAAAATGTAATCAATAATTTAATTTCAGTATAATACATTTTTTCACTTGTTTGTCAATTTAAACAGGTGTGCCCATACCTGCTTAGGATGAGATGCTAGCTTTAAATAATAACAGTTAACAGTAGATCCAGCAGGCCCACTCCATGCTGGTTAACAGCTGGCTTTGCTGGCTAAAAACTCACAGCAGTAAAGTGCTAGAATACATTTAAGAATGTGGTCTGGAGCACAGAATCCTATGACCTATCACATCACATCACAAGAGCAAAAGCAGCTCCTTCATCAGTTTCTCCCCCAAAGCACCAATTGCCGTCATTGTCCCTTTATATTGTGTCATCATGACAATGTTCGTGATCCTTCTTATTCGTTACGCTCTTGGCAGAGCGGTCGTGGTCACGTTGAGGCGTTGTTCACATCGGTTGTAGAAGCGGATACAACTCTCCGCACGATCTCCCTCCATCTCTCTCTATTGGCAGACTGTCTGGTGCAGTCACATAAGCCGTCTCCCACTGCTGCTTTCACATGTTCGTGATGCGCTTACGAAAGTCGGCTCCGCGAACTCTGCGGTATATGGGCCTTCTTTCTCCACCTGTATTGTGGCATCATAAAACATGTGTCGATGACATCACTGCGTTATTCCCCGCTAGCAGGACGCTCATGAAAGTTTATGGTTTGAGTGACCCTGGTTACTGTGGGATGTTTACAAATAACAGCCTAATGAAAAAATTAAAACGACATTTTTGAGGCGTTTCTCTTTTGAACTTTTACAAAATTAATATCAGAACTGTGTAGCGATTAAAGGAGGATGTTTATACGCGAGTCTCATTAGTTTAATGCTTTTGGAACAAGCCAACCCAGAATTTTATCAATGAAAAATCCAGCAGTTACATTAAGCCTTGCCGACTGAGTCATGTTAGACGAGTATGGCGGCAGAAAGTCTGCCATTATTGATATACCAACGATAGAAAAAAAAGAGGCAAACACGAAACATACGCATGATTCTTAGTAAACCATAGTTTTACAGTTGTTCAACGCCACATTATTTAATTCCCTATTATCACAGCGGAGATAATAGCATCTACCTATTACGCCATTCACGTTGTGCGCCAGCTAAATAGATAGCAAAACTCGCGAAACTGGACGTAACGTAATAATCAGTCTTATCAATTAACATACCTCACTAAAGCCTTTGCTAAACAGAAAGCGAAACGAAGGATAAGCGATAACGTTGATACTTTGTTTGAGAGATCTTTTATTTGATAAAAAGTGTCTTCTCGTGGCTGTTTAAAATAATAAAGTCGGAAATCATTATAGGCCGCCCGTCTGGTCTTGATAAAAACAGAAATATCAACTAATGGCTGTATTATTATACTCGTAAGAGAATGATTACGCCGAGTGGCTATATGAAAGCAACTACTGCCGTCACGCACAGTGAACATCTACCTGGCTTCTGGGATATGGTGACTGGGATAAAATATGAGCTACTAAAACTAAAGAGAGGGTTAAGAAATTGTCATTATCCATCATCAATAGCAGATGTTTTTTCGATGTTGTCTTATACGTGACGTCTCACCAAGTCGACATGCTTTCCTTCCATTCAGGTAAATAATTAAATAGGTAATGTTATTCAAAAGGCTAGGTCAAAATTCGGCGTCTTGTGGCCTTGATCGTGCAACGCACTCAGAAGTCAGGTCTGATGAACCTTAGTTATGTCATCGGATATGATAGGATCAGTAGGCCATTACGGTATCTGAGAACAATGACGTGTCGTATTCGTATTATATGTCTCCAAATTTTTGAATTTGTAATACCACTTTCTGGTGAACATCAAGTTTCAAGTGTCCAACATCGTTCGCTTCTGATTGCTTGCTGTTTCCTCTTTGAGTAACATTTATAGACCCGTAGGAAAAATAAATTTCTCTCATGAGTACCTAATGTAAGATGTTTTTTAGCGAAAGCTCATTTGGCACCGATGGGCAACGATGAAAGCAAAACGTGAAGTCTTCCTATGTCTGTCCTCTTTTGGGGGCGGATGCGTCCATTCGTATCGCCAAAATAAATGGGTAAAAAATAGGAAATATCAGAAAAAGTCTTAATGAGAGACCTGGTAATTCAGGTTATTTATTTACAAGGGCAAAAAATAGGAAAACAGACTTTTTATTGGATTTTACTTTGACGATATCGATAATAAAGAAGCGCAGAGTTAAATTACTAATTTGAATAAACCCGACGGTTGTAACGTAAAACCATACTTGCATTGTGCCAATCCCCGAAGATCCAACAACGTCGGTTGCAAAATAATGCAAATAGCTTTTATTAGGGTCGTCACTCATTCATCGCGCTATTGTGCAGAATAACGTTTCTTCTTCAATTGGCCTTCCTTCCGAGCAATAGCCGGAGCGAGCTGAGCCGACAAAAAACGTATTCAAAATTTAAATGGAGGTATGTATGTACCTGAACAGGCGGTGTCTCGTGCGTCAGTGACGTAACGCAAGTAACCGAGGGCGTTCACAGTACGCATCGTTCAAGGCCAAGTTTGCCGAATTTCGGACTTATTATGTCTGTAACTCTGTATTTGTCAGTTCATCAACACAAATCTCGGAGATTTTGCCACAAATTGACTGACTGGCAGATTATTCAATATCCATTATTCATTCCATAGGCAAAAAGTGGATAAGTCCCTATAACATCTTAAAGGGTTACTAAGAACTAGGTTTTTCTTGCGACTAGTAATCCCTAAAAAGCTTTTTCTATAGTCAACTTTTGTCCAACCAAGCTGTTGACTCCAGGGTTTCCAGGTACACAGGGTTACAACGATATTGTCTTGAATTAACAGTAATTAGTTAAAGCCTTTTAAAATCACCGCAAACAAACCAGAAAAGTAGACTGCTGTTACATTTATTAAACTGTCGAAAACTTGAGATATTTCTAAAACGCTTTCATCATTGAACCAACTACATACACTTACCGCAGCAAAACATTCTCCTGCCTACGATGAGTCAACCATTTGAACGGCAGTTCATCGTGGTAAAGGAAATGCAGTAGCGAATAACAGCAAATGCCGGATTCTGACTCTTATGCTCCCAGATATTAAGCACAATGAGCAAGTTTTGTTGCGGACTCGTTAGTCTAGACAAAATCTAGTTCAAATATTTGCTACATGAGGCCGCTCTTCTTAAGTTTTCGTGATTTCCTTCACATTTGTTTTACTTTTTACTACCGCAAGGAGTAAAGGAAAATGTCCAAATGTTTTAAATTTTTCTATCGCTTAATTTTAAATAATCGATGAGACATGATGAGGGCAGAGTTTGTTTCGCAGTATTAATGCAATTAACTGTTTTACTATGTATGTTAATGAGGTTAAAAACTACGTCTCGTCTACATTCGTCTTAATGACTAATTGACTATCAGTCTTAATAAAACATTCCACTCTCATTTCACGGCACTTATTCAATTCGTTCTGATTAGCTGACTAATGTTTCCCGAACAAAAAATCTGGTTACGACTTTCATATCAGAACTCTGGATCCTACAACATACATGTAGTAATAATTTATCACCAAATCATTGATTTCTGATGAATCTGAATTTTAGTCTAGTCAACCAAAAGCTCGTATTAAAACACTTTGATTTGTTCCACCTTCAAGACCTAAATATCCATAGTATTGGGTAACGGTGTCGTTTTAAAGAATTTAAAAATAAATCAAAGTTTTTGTCGTGTCAATGAAAGCATGGCTGCCTGCGCCGGCGTCGCTTTTGAATCGAGGTCGCCCGCCGCGGCGGTCTAGACTCGCCTTTGTCGGCCTAGCTCTGACACGCCTGGCTAGCTGTGCCTGCGCACTTTGATAGGCGGACAACAATAAATATTCTAGGGCAGCTAAAATAGTGATATATTTTGCGAAGTCCGTCGCCAAAACAATAATGTTAACAGCATTGTTGCTTTTTAGGGTTCCGTAGCCAAAATGGCAAAAACGGAACCCTTATTGGAAGTTAAAATTGGTAAGATTTCTAGTTCCTGTGTGGTTAGGGTTCCGGGTGAAGCTAGCTTACACTTTTGGCCTGATTGGTACTTTCCATCAGGTGAAATGCAGACCAAGCAGCTTCACAGCTCTCAGCAAATAAAGCAGTTTCAGCAGAAAAAAATCTTTGGATTGCAATGGCTGATTTTCAAAAGAAGAAGATGATGTTGCATTGGATCTTAATCGAATATTGCAATTTGAAAAAATATCTCGAAACTGAAAACACTGCCATCCTTTCTGCAGTTGGTATACTCTTGAACTAGAAACCAATCTTAGATAGTGTTGACACAAAAAGTAGCAAAAGAAATACTCGACACAAAGAGTAACTGTTCAAAGTAAATACGAAACAAATCGATGTGGCTTTTCTATCAATACAGATAGGTTCACCATCTTTTTAAGCTTATTTCGTTCCTGGAGGAAAAGTATCAAATAAGATCAAAAACGCTTTCTATGATCCTGAAAGTCGTGCTGTCTAATTGAAATGAATAAATAATAATGTTTACTCAGTATGGCTCCATAAGGAAAAAAATATTCAGGAAAATTACCAAAAATGTTTCGTTTGTTCATCGATTTAGGTAAATAAATAACAAAATGCAAAAACTCCCCACTAAAATTGTTCACTTAACCCCAGACGTGAATACAACAATCGACAATGTTAGATTTTCTGTTTAGTTTTGAAAGTCAAACACCTAGCCTAGCGTTAAAATAAGTTCAGTCACAATCACCGCCTAATAGTTAAAAGTAGTCTCCATTTACCGGATACATCATGACAATCATGTCTCAGAACCTTTCGGGCAGACATTCCAATCAAAGTCAGCCACTTGGTCACCTTCGGCGCGGACCTTGAGGCTTTGCTCTTATTCGCGAGCACGTGCAGTGAAAGGCTGAGGTGACCGACCGGCCGCCGGCACGTGGGGCGACGCTTGAAGGCTCGGCAGGGCGGATTCTGCTGAAGTGGAAAAAGTTGCGATTGTCAGCCCCATTTGATTGTTCCCATTGTGTTAATTTTATTCGCGTGCACTCGTAGCGAAAGGAAGAGGTGACCGACCGGCCGCCGGCACGTAGGGCGACGCTTGAAGGCTCGACAGGGCGGCTGAAGTGGAAAATGTTGCGATTGTCAGCCTCATTTGATTGTTGCCATTGTGTGAACATTCGCGTGCACGTAGCGGAAGGCAGAGGTGACCGACCGGCTGACAATATGTGGGGCGATTGTGCACGAAGGCTCGACAGGGCGGCTGAAGTGGAAAATGTTGCGATTGTCAGCCTCATTTGATTATTGCCATTGTGTGAACTTTATTCGCGTGCACACGTAGGCAGCGAAAGGCAGATGTGACCGACCAGGTGGCTGACAATATGTAGGGCGATTGTGCACGAAGGCTCGACAGGGCGGATTCTGCCGAAGTGGGAAATGTTGCGAACTTGCGATTGTCTGCTCTATTTCATTGTTGTCAAGTGTCTCATTCGTTGTGTCAACTTGCGTCTTAATGTAGATTGATATAATCAAAGATGTAAAGCTTTATTGCTTAATTCGGTAGATTTGCCAGTATCGTATATAATATTCCACAAGTATCGTAAATTGTGGGCATTAATCTTACCAAAAGCCTTTGGAAGATTTCAGCTCCCACTAGCTACAAAATGTAATTTACTTTTCATGCCGGCACCGTGACGTTGCAAAATCTTATCTCTCTTCTATTTCACTTCCAGCAAAATAAATTGCACATAAATTATAGTTTCTCTGCCAGATTAAATCTGCCTAAAGCTTTAGCCGGTGAGAATGTTAATGGTGTTACTAAGTTGTACAGCGAATTCCGACTTGATTTGATTCCGTGAAGGCTGATTTTCTACAGGGTTCTCGCAGATTTTATGATTTACTGCTTACGTTACTTATCGCAAACTCTTATTTGTTTTGAGTTTAATAGAGTAATTAAAAGTATTAAAAGGTAATGATAGCTTTTAGAGATGATCATCTCATCACGGATGCGTGTAGATCCAAATGAGTATGGGTCCTTATGGCCATTTTATGCCTTTAGTCTTGCGTAAAGGATGTCATTGAAATCACACCCAGACTCAGTTCTAAGTAAAGTAGAAATAAATCTCAGAAATTGGATTATTATTTCAAAAACAGCTGACCAAAACATTCCCGTAGGCAGGCAGTAGTGACCTTTCACGATACGCCCGAGTTTGTCTATTTACGTTGCGATACGTTACGTGTACGATGCCAGAGATAACGTACGAGCCCGATGCGTGCCGACCGTAGCCGAGTAGCGTTATTGTTTATCTTATTAATTAAGCTTATAAAGCAAGATAAAGAATTACATCATCGCTACTAATGTGAGAGGAATTTGGTGCTATCGCTCCCAATATCGCTATGATTGACTAATCCATTATTTTGTTCTAAGAAATACGATTGTCGGATAGCATTTTGTTTATTTTACTGTCGAAAATAATCCATTTCAGGAAAATTTTTTGGGGGCAAGTCATTGTAATGGATCACAAATAATTTGCAGGTCGTGCACTGTGAATCTTTTAGTTTTATTAGAGGTTTATAATCGCTAAGAAGATTTCTTTATCTTGATATTTCGCTAGCAACACAGCTACGAGGAAAAACCAATAAACCGCAAGACCATCTCGTGCAACAAAGTAACATTCTCAATAATAAACGGTGCAGTAACGAGGAAATTTTCTCATTTTATTTGCTGGTCGCTGGCGCTTGCGTCGATCTACGTGCATCAGATTATATCGGACATTGTCACGATTCATAAACTGGTTAGGGGGCGTCCATAAATTACGTGAGACTTTTAGGGGGGGGAGGGGGTCAACGAAAACCTCACTAAATCTCACGTAGGGTTCCGTAGTTGTCTGTCGTTACCACAATATATTTCAGAAGTGCAAGCAATTACTTCATCTAAAGTCACTTTTCATATTTTCTTCTAAGGAATGTTTACTGGTTAAGAAATTTTATAATACACTAGCTTTCCGCCCGCGGCTTCGCCCGCGTGGAATTTTGTCTGTCACAGAAAAACTTTATCGCGCGCGTCCCTGTTTCAAAAACCGGGATAAAAACTATCCTATATTCTTTCCCGGGACTCAAACTATCTCTATGCCAAATTTCATCAAAATCGGTTGCGAGGTTTAAGCGGGAAAGCGTAACAGACAGACAGACAGACAGAGTTACTTTCGCATTTATAATATTAGTTGGGATGAGTCAAATGACTATTACTCTTAAAACTCTTCTAAACTAAGTAAATCTTAACCATTATAGTTTTCCTTGAAAAAAATCATCCCCACTTTACATGCAGGGGAGCTACCATAGAAAAAAAACATTTTTTTTTTCAAATTTTTATTTTACCGTTTTGTCGGCGTGATTAATATACATACCTTCACAAAATTACAGCTCCCCAGTGCCAATAGTTTCCAAGCGAAACCTCGGACAGACAGACAGATACAGACATATCGAAACTACATAAAAGGGTTCCTCGTCAGGACTACGGAACCCTAAAAAATGACATTACATACGTATGAAAATATTATAGATGACCCACGCTGAACTGTCCCGCCAAACTCAATGACAGGGGGGCGCTACCATCGTTCAACTATATGGTTTCCAACTAGGGATTGCAATCCGGTATCATTTTCAATCCGGCCGGATTTCACCGGATTGACGCTAATCCGGCCGGATCCGGACGGATCCGGCCGGATTGCAAAGTTACTTGATCTAGTATTTAGTGATTTTTAGTTTTGATAATAGCACATAAAAAGAAAAAGAAAATACGTATTTATGGAAAATAAAGTCACTTTTATTTATATTTTTCGGTATTAATTGTATTTTTTGGTAAGTAATTAACTACTATTTGTTTGTACTAATAAAATTATGAAAATTCTAAATAATAAAGTTAGTAATCAGTCTGAATCTCACTTATTGCTGTATGTAAGTATCAGAAAGTACTTAAGTAATAATACTATTAAACTCTTATTAAATAATCTACATAGACTTAAATCAACAAAAGTCTTTTAAATTTGTACGTATAAATTCAACTTCAGTTATTTTTAAGAAACAATCTGACTCCTAAGAAACAATAAAACAAGAAGCATTTATTTTTTGCAAAGGAAAATGCAATGTTGTGTCGCGGCACGTCTAGCGATCTGGCAAATGCGCGCGCGCTCACGTTCGCGTATTTTTTGCTTTACCGGATCCGCCACCGGATCCGGCGCCGACTCACCGGATCCGGTAGGTCCAAAAACACACCGGATCCGCCGGATTACCGGATCCGCCGGACCGGATTGCAATCCCTAGAGGCCTTATTCCAGTCTGAGCATTTAGCCCTATGGAGTTCATCATTCCTTTGGGTATTGCTTTGTGTATTGATTTGGTACGAACCCGGAAAGTGTGAAGACCTAAGGAGATCGAGAGTCTCCATCTCGGTGTTCGTAAATGAGTTATCTGGCTTCTTTAGTAGTCCAAGATAGTTGTTTGGGGTCTTAGCGAGGATTTTGTGAATTCTTGCTCCTTTATGAGTTTGTGTAATTTCTTCACAGAAGCGTCGCCAAGAGGCTCTTTTGGCTTTTCTGATTTGTTTGTTATATTCTGTTAGGGCCTTTCCGTACTTGTCCCAGTCACACGGTTTGGCACGGTTGAATATACGACGTGTGATGGCTCTGAGCTTTTCCAGCTTCTTGTTCCACCACATTGGTGATTTATTAGATTTTTGTTCTTTTTCGGGGCAGCTCCGTTCGTAGGCATTGATTATGCCATTATTGAGCATTTTGACCGCGGCATTAAGAGAGTCCGGTGTTTTGATGGTTTTGGGTAAATCCTTTAGATTCTCACTGAGCAGGGTTATATACATATCCCAGGATGTATCTTTTGGATTTCTTACTCTTGGGTATTGAGCTTCTGCCAGCCCTGAAATATCAAAACGTATATGTCTATGATCAGACATTGAGTTTTCGCTGCTGACGTGCCATTTTGTTATACATTTTGACACATTTTCTGTTGCGAAAGTTATATCTATTACTTCCTGTCTGGTTTTTGTTACGAATGTTGGCGTGTGGCCATTGTTCAGCACCTGTAGACAGTTAGATAGAAGAAAATCGGATAGTAACTCACCTCTCATGTTGGTATCCGAGCTTCCCCAGATGGTATGGTGGGCGTTAGCATCGCATCCCACTATCAGTTCCGACTTTTGTCTTCTAGAGTATTCCAGGACGTTAGTCAGTTCTTCAGTGGGATCTTGCTTATCTCCAGGAAGATATGCCGAGCAGAAGAGTACTTTGGACCTGTTCGGCCCTTTGACTTCTACGTACGCGGTGACAGTATCTTCGCTGCAAAGTTCTGGAACAGGTAAGAAGTTAGTATTTTTGTTAAACACGATACAAGCCCTAGGTTTGCGGCCTTTTTCGCATACGANAATTTCGATAATTCTTTTTTTTAAATGTTTGTGGAAGTCCAAGGATGGTTCTTACGGAAAAAAATATTAAGAAAATCTCTACACTAAGGCGGTACGAAGTTCGCCGGGTCAGCTAGTACGCAATATTTTTAATTTTTAGTTTTTTTTGTGTTCACGCATTTGAAGTCGGTTTTATTTTTTTTAAAAGTTATTAAGAAACAATCTGACTCCTAAGAAACAATAAAACAAGAAGCATTTATTTTTTGCAAAGGAAAATGCAATGTTGTGTCGCGGCACGTCTAGCGATCTGGCAAATGCGCGCGCGCTCACGTTCGCGTATTTTTTGCTTTACCGGATCCGCCACCGGATCCGGCGCCGACTCACCGGATCCGGTAGGTTCAAAAACACACCGGATCCGCCGGATTACCGGATCCGCCGGACCGGATTGCAATCCCTATTTCCAACATGGCAAAAATCTGAACCAGCGATCCGGTATTGACGGTGGCGCCCCACTGTCAATGTCATCGACAGGACAGTCCAGTATTTTGGAACTATATGTACCTACCTATTTGTAGTTAAAGTAACCAATAGTCAAATTTGACAGATGTCAAATGACAAGTGGTTAAATAACAGAAAAAAATGTTTTTATAACAATGTTTAACTTGACTTTTAGTACATTTTTAACTATTAGTTTACATTTTATTAATATTTAACCATTAGTAGCAAAATTTAACAATTAGTTATTTTAACTATGATGAATCAAAAAACTGGTCCTAGGTTGAATCAATTGCTTGTCTTACTAAACGATGGGAAGCTACAGAACCCTGCACTGCGCATGGCACGACACTGGGTTACTGATTTTTTCATATAAATCTAATAGAATAGACATTGCAAAATAGGCATTTTATTAAATATCACGTGAGATTAGGGGGGTGGGGGAGGGGGTCAGGCAAAATCTCACCAAATCTCACCAAGGGGGGCGGGGGGGTTTAAAAATGGCCAAAATTGTCTCACGTAATTTATGGACGCCCCCTTATACCCGAAACAAAATTCATGGCACTTGGAAGTTCGGAACCTTTCCATGGGTAAAAGATTTGTGAACATTAAAAAGATTATAAAAAAGTTAGATTACTGCCTCGGATAATCAACCCGACCATAATGATAACAAATTAGCGCGATGATACGCGACAGTATGTCCGCGAATAGTCCAAGCGAGTCCATCCAAGGATTGCATAATGCGTGCGCCGTAAACACTAGCAGGTGACGCGCAGCATGTCGACGTAAACTGTTGCCACCAAAAAATGTGTAGGCTTATTTCCGATTAGGAGTTTGCGCGTGACTCTAGCTAGAGGCACATTCCCTGCTTTGATCGCCTGATTTTGTCTTTCGAAATCTATTCAGACGTTATAAAGATACGAGTGTGTCAATAAGGGAAACAGATACCAATCCGTGATAATCATGGTGTCGATTATTTAGGTAGAATGTATTGTATGCTGTAAAAGGGTTGAAGAATCGAAATCTCCCCGGTTTGAAGACGACATCTCCAGTCGTAACTTTGAATGATTGTTATTTGAAGTTTGCAGTACATGTTGGTACTGCAAATATAGTTTTTATAGTGCCCTTGAGCCTCGAGTCAAGTTCAGATTGATTACATGAAGTCGGCACCTGCATAATCAAATCAACATTCTTCTTAAATGATCATTTAAGTTTCATGACTCTGGTATTTTGGACTCGCACAAGTAACAGACATTTAAGAATTAAAGTTAATTTAACGTGCTCACCTTTGTACACGACAATCACATCTACTGCATATTTTTTTTGTGACAGGAGGCAAACGAGTTGTAATAAATCATTACTATACAACAAAAATGAATAGTCTCATGTGCTGCCGACACGCTGTGTACACACGATAATGTGTACAAAATGATTCATGTATCATCATTTTACTTTTAGCTCCGTCATCTTCTTCATTCTGAATACTTGCCTATTTGCATCTTAGAACTTAGGTCATAGATTACTGCATTCTTTAACGATTATGTCATATGACGCCAGTAACACGATCGTATTGTCCGCAGGCTTCACGAGGAGATCGAGCACTTCTACATGTACATGTCGCCGACGGAGACCGAGCACCTGGTGCGGTCGACGGTGGTGAACCGCATCCGGAGCGCCATCCTGGCGCTGTGGCCGCAAGCGCGCGTCGAGGTGTTCGGCTCCTTCCGCACGGGGCTCTACCTGCCCACCAGCGACATCGACCTGGTGGTCATCGGTGAGTGCGGCCTCTGAGACCGCAGCCTGGTGTGGCATTCTGGCGCATTATTGCAACTACATACTAAGTTCTTTGTCCATCGATATCTTGAACGCGTAAGGTATTAATTTTCACGGTGAAACTTTTGCCAAAAGGCTCATTGCCTAAAAAACAAGGTTGATGGACTGGACGTAAGACTGAAACAGAAAAAAGAAATGCAATATGTAATATCTACCTAAATTAGATAAGCTAAAAATGGCAAAGTAAAATATAGCGCGGTGTGCGCCGCGAAATCAGATAAATATTAATCATTTCTGCTAAAAATATTTATTTATTTATTTATTTATTTATTTCCACACACATTATCACTATCTTTACAGGTACTTAAAAACCTAATGCGATAGCATAACTTAATCTAGGTAGGCTTAATAATAACTTAAAAAACTAACCATACAGTATCTATTTACATTTTATAACTAATAATACCCAAAGCCGTCCTTGTGAATTCACTCAGAGAACACGCAAACACGTCCACTTGTTCCGCTATCAAATTAATAGTGCGCAAGGCGCGCGTGAGCGGCGCCTCGGCCAGCAGGTTGGTCCGCGCGCGCGGGAGCGCCAGCAGCCGCGGCGCGCGCCGCCGCTCCGCGTACCGTAATATCTAGAGCATTGGCTTAGTTGGCTACTGTCTCACGCGGTCGTGGGTTCACTAATATTTTCAGCACCGTGCGTGTCGTGTTTTGCATAGATAAATGTATAATTTGACTTGTTTTTGACGAATTGTTTAGACCACGAATACTTTTAGACATTTTTTTTTAGAATAATGAAAATGAATAATTCACACGGGTAAAAATAGAGCTTCATCTAAATATTACTTTTAATCTTCGGTGAATAAGAACGCGGGAGTCTGTAATTAAACGTGTTTGAAGTGAGGGGGCTGGACTTGTTGATTTACTTCTACCGTGTGGATTGTAACTTTTAGTATCTGAAATGGTGTCAAATTTTATCTTTAACTTTCATAAAATATGTCATCCGGAACACGGAATCTTTAGTTTCTGGTAGATTCAATCCTACAATGTCATTATCAAATGGAAAGATAATACGTTATCAATTTGGGTGACCCATATCGATGTAGTGTAACTGTATTAAATCTTAATCCATGCGAACGGAACCCAGAACAAATACTAGTGTTAAAATATAATAAAGCATATAAATCAATCGGCCTGTAAACTTTTAATAACCTGATATCGCGTTCCAAATTGGCAGCCTAGTTTTGTATAAAATGTATCGATGCAAATCCATTTCATACGCCTTACGTATGTTGCTAAGCGTTTCAAAAATGTGGAATAAATAATGTATTTAACCACTTAATCGGAGATGAAATAAACATAAAATGCAAAAACTATTAATATTCCAACTACTAAGTTACCGAGATACCGGTTATACAAAAAAAAAATGCTTTAAATCGGTCCATATAATTTTTAAGTCAGTGTGTATAAGCGACATTTATCTTCAACTCATTACCATAAATTAATGAAATGACCCAAAAGGCCTTGAGTTGTAGAAACAAAAACAAAGCAATAACACTAAAATATCCTAGACAGGTCCCGGACTAAGTATAAAACCAGTCTGAAAGCATTTACAGCCTTTTTAGGGTCTCGGCAGAAATAAAAGGGAACTCTTTACTTTGCAGATGTCTGACAGGATTCAATCGGAAATAGAGGATTTGTTCCCGGGATCCCGGATATCGCCTCGTTCCTGTTTTAAAAACTTCACGATACTTATCTGAAAACTTAGCTTGTATTTATTTTAAGATAAGATATTAATTCGTTTTCTACTTGAAGACTATCAGTAACTCAGCAAAGATATGAAACTCGAAATGGCCTGTATTTTTAATAATTTATAAGAAAGACAAGGTCGCATGACGTGTAGCAAGTTACGCTGCAGATAAACCTATCTGTCTGCTATCTCAACACTAGCTTTGATTTAGTTGGCGTGTACTTCAGTACTGCAATAATGCAGTTACATTCAGTTGGTTCACATCTTACGAAGAACCACACACTTACATTTTTCTCGATCAACTTTTTGAATGTACAGAATTTACAGATAAATGACACGTGGTGAACCGCACCCTGTATGTATACTTAAATTTTTCTCGAACAAATGCATCTACAGGATTTACAGATAAATGAAGTGTTTTCACTCCTACATAGCTTTTCAGTCGGTTCATGCTGCCATTTCACTTAGTGGAGGTAATTCAAGTTATTATGTAATTTAATTTTAGAAACAATATTAGTTTTCAACCGACTTAAAAAAAAAAGGAGGAGGTTCTCAATTCGACCCGTATGTTTTTTTTTTCTATGTTTGTTACGCGATAACTCCGCCAATTATGAACCGATTGGAACAAATCTTTTTTCGGCGTATAGGTAATACCTCAAGGGTGGTCCCATTTAAATTTAATAATAGAAAAAACAACCCCCAAGGGTAGAAAATTGGGGATGAAATTTTTTATACGCAATATCTCCGCCGATTATAAATCAATTTGAACGATTATTTTTTTGTTGAATAGGTATTATCAAAAGGGTGGTTTCATGCGAATTTGAAGAAAATATTTCACCCCCAAGGGTGGAAAATTGGGGATGAACTTTTTTATACGCAATTTTTTTAATTTTTAGTTTTTTTTTTGTGTTCACGCATTTGAAGTCGGTTTTATTTTTTTTTAAAGTTAATTATATGCATTATATTGCACTATATTATCACCAAGTCCCGTTGACCTCTCGAGCCAAGCTAAATTATATGAGAGAAAGAAAAAGAAAGAGAGGACCTTCTGCGTCTCTTTTTGCTGTCGAGTAGCCTCAGGTTCGACGACCGAGCGAGTTTTTGGGTGGCAACAGACAGTTTCGGATCGCACTTTCAGATACAGCTATTCTGTTTTTATGAAAAAAAATCCGCGTAACGGACATTGTTTTTTGACAAATTCTTCTGACACGCTACTTCGGACTTTTTATAAGAATCTTGTTAATTCTTAAGACTTCAAAAACACGGCAAAGTTAAGCGTTAAAGTAAGGGGACTGCCATGCCAGTTACAGAAATCTTATGGCATAATCGTTTGCTATTGTAACCCTTAAAACAAAAAAGGCAAATGGTAAATTATTATTGATGTTATTGTTGCAATACCTTTACACGTCCCTGCCATTTTTAAAGTCCGTGATAACTGTCTACAAAAAAAAATCCCGAAAATAAAACGATAAACCATAAAGAAATTGCTACTTATCGGTCCAATACAGACCTAATTTTGATAAAATTTTAATAGTAACAAAGATATACACGATTGTTAATAGTTATGTTGAAATAGTGACACAGTAGTTAAGGCCGGGTAACAGAGAAAATGGCGAAAATGAGGTTTTCATTTTTCATTTTTGAGGTACTAAACAGTAAAATAAAAGGCAAAGATTTTTTTTGGGCATAGTTGAGGATATTTTCTAGGGCTATTAACGGATGGAAACACGATTTGATGAAGTTGACTCGATAGAATAAATTCCCAAAGTTACCTCTATTCGTTTTCTAATTATGGTTTTATTTTTAAAATAAGCGATTTGAGATTCTGAATCTTTTACTAAACTAAAGTTCAGAAATAACTTGAGGGCTTTTAACGGATGAAATTTTTATATTGCGTCTTATTTAGTTACTATGTTAAAAAATGTGGAAAAAATCGCCCATGACGGCTTGGACAATCTCAATCAGTCGCGCGGTGGCGCTTACGGAGGACGGACGCGTGCCAGTTTTTTGGCCGTGACAGTTCTCGATTTGTCAATATTTTTGACAATGATGACTTTGATGAGTCACAGTATAATAATACCAGTGTTACTGGAGAAAGCTAAAATTTTTGATAATTAAGAATTCTGAATTTTGTCTACCTATTGAAATTTAAATCGTTGGCATCCTTTTAAACTAAGACTCTACTCATGATACATTCCTCAAATATGAGACATAACCAATGACAATGAGTTAAAATTACATTTTAATAGTACCTACATACAATCGTCTTCACTCTTTAGAAGAGCACACTGACACAAATAAATAATAAAAAAATAGGTCAGTGAGTCAAATATAGGGGCAGCTGCCAGTGCCGTAACTAGCCTTTTATGCCCCGGTGCGAGCTTTCAAAACTGCGCCCTTGAAAAATGCTTGGTCTGGTCATTTCTGCGCCCCTCCAGGGTCTGCGCCCTGTGCCTGGGCACCGCTGGCACCGCCCTAGTTACGGCACTGGCAGCTGCACGTCACTGAAAGACGATTCTGTTTACTCGGCATCTGGGCTGGAGAACATGAATTCTTGCTTACAGATGCAGATGTAAATAGAGTTATAATTGGACAAATTTTACATGAAATGTTTAACAGAACTCAGTTAAAAGACACATACATGGAATACCAATAAGGTTGCGGAGGGAAAGCTACCTATTATAAACTAGCGGCCGCCCGCGACTTCGTTCGCGTGGACCTCGTTTTACCCCCGTTAGATATGATGTTTTACCTCATTTTACCCATGTTGATAGATGGCGTTTCACGGTTTCCCCCGAATGAATATTTACGAACGTCATACCGTAGTTTGTCCAGTGCTGTAGATTTTAACCAATGACGATAGATGGCGCTTTTAGACACGTCTTATTTATTTATTGAAATTTATTTGCCACATATCGTCATAATGTTAATCTGGGTTATAAACAATAATACTGTAAAGTTTCAACAAAATCCGTTCAGTAGTTTTTGCGTGAAAGAGTAACAAACATCCAGACATCATGACATCCAGACATCCAAACTTTCGCCTTTATAATATTAGTAGGATATTTCACAATCCAAACTAATATTTACTATTTAGCATTTACTTACAGTAAATATTAGTTTGGATCGTGAAATATTTAAAATAAAAAAAAGAATAAAACAAAATAGGGTTTCAAATTACCTATCTATAATCTAATATTATAAAGAGGTAAAGTTTGTGTGTTTGTATATTTGTTAAATTGTAAGGGGTAATCTCGGGATCTACTGAACTGATTTTAAAAAATCTTTCACCAATAGAAAGCCACATTATATCTGAGTGTAATAAGTTATATAAAAACCAAAAAATTCCACGCGGGCGAAGCGGCGGGCGGAAAGCTAGTTTATTTATAATTATGTAAGAGCATAATTATTAAAGTCGAAGTCAAACATTCTTTATTTGTGTGGACCTATATTAACGAGAGATTACAAGAGATTACAAGGCGTCAAATATTTCAAGAAAAAAATTAAAAACTATTATAAAGCTAAATTTTGCTCTCATGGAGCCTTTACCTACTCTGACAAATTAAGACTTAGAGAAGAAACTAATAATAAAACTATTTAACTGTCCTGCAATGAAAAGCTTGATCGGGTACAACACCTCAAGTTATTTCAGAACTTGATTTCATTAAAAGACTCCGAATATCAAATCGCTTAGGTATCTAAAGTCAAACGATTCTGAAATGTCAAGTGGACTAATGAATAACCCATTAAGATAGTAGCGCCCTCCTGTCAATGACATACCTGGAACGATAGAGTTTTGAACAACTAATAAAAATGCTTTGTCCTAAATGACTGACGGATATCGTAGAGACCTGAAAGTTGGAAGGTGTGTTCTTTTTATGACGTAGGCATCTCATAAGAAAAGATTTTCCGAAATGGGGTCATGAAATGAAGGGGGTGAAAAAAGGGGGCAAAGTTTGTATGGGACAAAGTGATTCCTTGGTTCAATCTACTTGAAATTTAGTTTAACAATACCTTAATATAATTCATGAAAGACGTGTGGAACGGGTAGAAAGTAATTTTGGCAGTCATTTTCTTCGAAGTTGATATCAATACTACTTAGTGCCTTTGATTTAATTACTTTTTATTTTTACAAGTGTTTGAAAACTCCATTTCAGATTGTGTTCAATGTCAAGTGAAATCTCAAATTGAAATGTCTCAATCTCAATGAGGAGACTCTGTATTTATTCCTAGAATTCCCCAAACACCGTCAAATTACCCTTTCGAATTCAAGACAGTGCAGTTTCCCATCAGTCTGCTTCGTAATGACTATAAACAAAGCTCAAAGTCAAACTCTAGGGACCTCTGCTTAAACTCCCATGAGTGCACAGAGGTACGCAGGTAACCGCGTGTGATGCTTATAGCAATTTTCGATAGGTACAGAACCCCGTACATACGTCATACATATTATAGAAAGAAAACACCCAGACCAATACAAACAAATATGTTTCTGCAATTTTAGTATGATATTTTTATTTATTAATAAACAAAGAGACTGAACAAAATTGATGCGTACCTATACTGATTAATGTTATTAACCACATGCAAAGCTTCGTGAATTGCAACAACTATAATTAAATTTATTATCCAAGCTCTAAATAATCGCTACTAAGAGTAACTTATCATAAAAAAAAATTCCAATCGCTCGACGTAATCTTGAAATTCTTAAGCCGGCGCAGAACTTCCAGAAGGTCGGGCGACGCCACGGCCACTTTGAACCGTGTTTACTTCTGCAGTTATATTTTATATTTATTCGATTCTAGAATATATTCCCAAAAAGTCTGAAAGGTGTTTTAATTTGTATCACTTGGATATGATTTCTATTAGAAAGTGTTGTGAGTGTGACGCTTGAAGGGAAGGAAGTCAACCTAACCTAACCAACTGCGTATTTCTATACTGTGTAGCTGGAAATTGTGGCGGGAGCTCTTTGACGCGCTGTTTTCGGTGAAGAATTGCGCGCGCAGATTTTGACAGCGCGAAATACCTACTTTAGAAGAAATACCAAGCCTTAAGTGATAATAACGATAATTCTAAAAATTTAAGCTAAATCATAAACGTGACACGTCTTATTTGTTGTCTGATGATGCTGAATTATTTATTGCTTATTATCTCTTAAAAGTAGGTAGTATGATTTGGTCACCCACGCACATATGAAAAATTCATAACGAAGAATAGTGCGTCGTAAGTTGTAATGTAACAACTCTGGAGTCAGTCTTTCTAGGCCATCATGAGAATCTGTCATTGTTAAATTTATTTTATTTTATCTATTTATTTTCCACACTTGTACTTGTAAATTGTACTAATAAGTTCTTTTTGTCAAAAAAAATAATCAAAAATCAAAATTTTCTTTATTTGTTTAGACTAATTAAATCAGTTCTTGCAAATCGTCAAATGCTCTTAAGGAGCCTATACATGTCTCATTCTTTTTTTGCCCTACCAGCGCTTCGAGACAAACATTTGGCAAGTGCTGAAAAGAAGCGCCGTAACAAACTCAGTCACCACTGTCTGCCGGTTTAAAAATATAAAAAAGTAGGATAAGAGTTGTCTTAATAATGTCTTGTAAAGGTATTCATATCGAAAAATTCCGGGAGGGTTCTGGGTAGAGCTCCTGAGCCTGATCATCACTTTCCATAAAGTGAGATGCAGGCCAAGAACTTCCTCTTCGTGGATTAAATTAGACGAATGTCTTGCATTTGAAGTGACTCAGTGGTAACTAGTAACCACCACGCAAAAGTAACCATTAGGTGACAGAAAACAATATACACAGGTAGTCAATGCGTGTTACCGTGCTCTGCTGGTCTATCAGTGCGCCGACGGGACAATGCAGTGGTATATTTAGTGCAGTCGCATCGACTATTTTTAACCTGACTGATGACCATCGTCCGCGCCCGCGACTGGCCGAACGTTACGCTAAATCGCTTTAAACTATTCGATAAATACTTGTCTATATGTATTGTACGCTCGCCAGCACTGCACTGTAGATTAAACATTTTTGTTACTAAATTACAACGGTCATAACTACAAAAGAAGCTACAGTTTACTTTAATTTGCTATCGTCAGTCGTCCATTTACGAATTGAATGGAGACCATATTCGTGAATTCTTCGGAACAACCGTGGATGCCTCTGTCTAGTTAGATTCGCAAGCACAAAGAGTTTGTAATACTAGTTTGTTTATTTATATTAGGGAAACAAACAATTTAGATATACAGACAAATAATCACAAACATACTTGCAGATGTTATACTCGAGTAAATAGAAGATTATTATGACTCACTTGCCGCATTATAATTATCATAATATCAAGAAAAATTGCTTCCATTCAACCTCGGATAACGAAGACCTCAATGACACCTACTCGTCCGGTTTCCGCCTTAGCTACTACGTCACAGCACATTGCGCAAGACTTAGATGCGCATACGCACGCTTCATTGTGTACCTACTGCAGAATAACTTTAAGCTGCATTGATTCTCCACAAAGTTAACTTCACTATAAATGAAAATCTAACTCAAGATCTTCGAATCAAGCGCCGAAGTACACAACTACAGTTTTACTATTGAAACAATTGTATGTACTAATTACTCCATAGCTTACCTACTATTTACCATCGTGTATCATTTTGGCGAACAACAAACATTTAAAACGTATAAAACCAATTATTGGTCTGATTATAAGAACAAGGATGCGTCAGTCTGCCAATGCTACATCACCTGTAAAAGATACTTTTTAAGTGATTCTTATTGAAAAATTTAACCCTTTTTTCTGGACCATCGGGGGTCTCTGATCTCCATCTGTCCTTTAGTGCTAAAGACCTACACCGCTGGTCCCAGTCAATGGGTGTGACACGTTGCTTCATGAATGGAACGAGAATGATATCTGATCCGCTCGTGGCCCGTAGTGGCTCGCATGAATGGAGATGTGACGATAGCGAGAATTGAATTTGACGTTACTCGTGTTAGAAATAGTAGTTTTTTAATGAACTTTGTCATTTCAAAATAGAGTAGATTGATATTGTTGCACCATAATGGTTTTTATTTAAACCTGATATAACTGCAAAGGAAACAGCTAATTACTACTGTGAATAGGATTGTAGTATTAACTAATGGTGATCTGTGTTGCATTGTCCCATCGTCATTACAATCCACGTCATATCCTTGACATAAGCTCATATACGTAAGAAGACTTGATTCTAGGCTTTTATTTTCAGACTCCATAATTTACTCATAGTTCCTAATCTTCGATTAATCAATACGGGCGAAGTTGCGGGTAAAAGCTAGTCTCCAATCAAAGACTGGTTCGTTTCTTCTGGTCAGGTCAAACTGGATTGGAACTGGAATCGACAAGAGCCCAACGGTGTCGGTATCAGTTCAGATCCGAAGAACGCGGGTTCGAACCCTGCCGCGCCGCTGTACTATTGTGGTGAACCCACTCGTAACAGCGTACCACGAGGGGTTCTTCTTATTGTGTCGACAAAAAACCTATACAGCGTCAACCCAAAACTCCGCCACAAGAGTGGCGTTGTCAGTCGCATTCAATAAATCCTCCTGCGTGCATTTGCTCGGGCACGACATCATGTGCTTTATCGACTGGGGAACAAACCGCAATGAGGGGTTAACGGGACTATTCTTGTCCTCACTGTAGTAGCGCAGTTCCTGACTTATTTCTCCATCTTCCAGGGCAATGGGAGAAGCTGCCCCTGTGGACCCTGGAGCGGGAGCTTGTTGTTCAGGACATTGCCGAGAAGGAGAGCATCAAGGTTCTGGAGAAAGCCACCGTGCCCATCGTCAAGATGACCGACAAATACTCGGACGTCAAGGTGAGTTGTGCTTTATCATCAGAACCTTAAGCTACATATTCCCGGATGAAGGAAGTAGATGATGATGTTCAATGGAATTCTTCAGTACATGCTATCGAAAGGACTCTGACATCGTGTTAAATTATACCTACAAGCTTATCGAGCTAACTGCGTACCCCGCAGCAATGCGACTCTCCCTCCCACTATCCGCACCCTCTCCCTTTTCGCCTCATCCGTATGAGAACGTCGACGTGATATCACGGCTTTCAGGTGCGCAGTTAACTCGGTCAGGTTGTAATTACGCGAGCTGTGGCTGTCCTTGTTTTTTCCTCTACTTGTTGTTTCAATTCCTTTAATTCTGGAGATGTGAAAAGAAGGCAACATGATGGGGTGATAACATCCGTAGCTTAGCGATCAGAGCAGTCACCCTGCAAGGGAAAGGTCGTAGGTTCAATAAAACTCAGTAAAACTCATTTATTTCTGTAAGTAGGCTTTAAAAAAGCACTTTTACAGTCCCAGTATTAACCCTACCACTGCTTCAGGACAATAAATGGGCCAGTGCTGAGAAGAAGCAGCGCAAGAAACTCAGACACTATTGGCAGCCTCTTTTTCAAAGGTTTACAGGTTTTCAAAATACATAGTTATAAATATTTATGCGAATTCCCACAAGAGGCAGTTGACTTTTATAATTTGTTAAAAAATATGTAAGTGATTGTGTACTAAACTACAGCTGATTGTTCCCAGGTGGACATATCGTTCAATATGAGCAGCGGGGTCAAGAGTGCTGAGCTTATCAAGCAATATAAGGTCAGTGCGTATTCTTCGTTGTACACTCCGTCGTACACATGTTGTACACATTTGTATTGTGAAAATAGGTTTGAATCTTATGTAATTTTCATGTTTACCTGATATCAATTAACTGACACATAGGTGACAATAAACAGTGTGGTAAAGCCAGCGTCAAATAGTTTGTGACACATATAGATCAAAGTATTGTCAACTTTTTGGCCAGTTTTGGTGTTTTGCAGATGCAGAAAGCTTAATGTCTATAATAGGCAAAATTAGTAGCAAGTTAATATCATGCAATATTTAAAGTCTCGTAATTTTTTAAAACATATTTGTGGACAGGAGTGTACGGTAAATAGGTATGAGTTTATGTGATCCGTGACTCCGTGTGCACAGCTGACGGACTCAACTTTAATGACCTTGTGAGAATAGGCGAAGTAGTAACTATAATATAAATAGGTACATACTGAACATAATATTAATTACTTCTTGGTGTTGAGCTACACCGCGTTTATAAGGTGTACCTTAATTGTAATTGCCTCGCTCTATATTACATGGTTTCATTATCAATACGTGGATTACGTAGTGGGATGTGTTACCACATAAATAATACATAAGTCTAGTAGATAAGTTAATTTTTGTAACACATTTGTTTGTAATTCCTAAAATAAATAAATAAATAAATAAATTAACAGTTGTTACATACTATACATACTAATTTAAATTCAATCAACCTTGCAAAGAACTCGCAAAAGCGAATGAGGGTTTTCCCGAATGAAATATCCGCTAGATGGCGGGACGTGGATGTGGGGTTTGACTGCTGCGTGATTGGTGGATTTTGACATATCTGTTAATGTCATGTCAAAAATAACCAATCATGCAGCATTTGGACCTCGCGTCTACGTATTGCCATCTGGCGGATTTTTCATTCGCGAAAACCCTCATTCACAATCGCCTCATCACGATTCCAGGACAAATACCCTGTGCTGTCCCGACTGGTGATGGTCCTGAAGCAATTCCTGCTCCAGCGGGACCTCAACGAGGTGTTCACGGGAGGCATCTCCTCCTACTCGCTGATCCTCATGTGCATCAGCTTCCTGCAACTCCACCCCAGGCCGGAGCGTCTCAGGCAACCCCACAATTTGGGCGTCCTGCTTATAGAGTTCTTTGAGCTGTATGGAAGGAAGTTCAACTATGTGAAGACAGCTATCAGAGTGAAGAACGGCGGCTGCTATGTCTCCAAAGATGAGATGCAGAAGGTATGTTAATACTCCGTATTTTGTAAGATCACTTATGCCCGTTTTATATCCATTAATCCGTAATTATTAAGTGACCCCTATGGTAACACATAACAGAAAATTTGTTTTCATAGGGGTCACTTAAAAATTAAGGATTGATGGTGGAAACGAGCATTAGTCTCCTCTATAGACACATGACTCACCAATTTACGACAAACAAATGGAGGTCTACATTTCCGACCCTGACCAAAGGGGTAAGAGAGGCCTGATTTTTGCATATCACCTCTTACGATAATCACGACTTTTTGGTAAAAATCACGAAAAATATTTAAGATACATTAGTTGAAATCTTGTGACGTCACTTAACACTAGCATTAACACGCTTTGATAGCTCGGAAGTCAATCCATAAGAGCCACCATTAAATCACAATCAAGTACAAAATTATTCAGTGACAAGTACTAAGTATGTTACAATAATCATGAAATGATACGTTAGTCTGACAATGTAATGATTATTCAGATAATTATTAACATTGTAACAGTTTTGGCGGAACCGTCGTCTGTCCGCCGACACCGCCTGACCCGCGGTGATAACATTATCTAGACGCAATCTGGAATTGTGGACCGACACTGTAAGAATGGAATGACTTCACAAAACGTTATTTAGGACCTGATTAGATGCTTATGTGGATTTATTTTCCGATAATCTAGATTGTCACGAGATTTTAAATTGAATTTGTAACTTGAACCAAGTCTAGTCTCCTAAATATTATTATAATTTATTTCAGATTTTTGTTGTAAGATTCAGATGTAAATCTTTTATAAGACGTAAAACGTTCTTTTAACTTTCATGATAATCAGATATTATACCTGTATATTCGGAATCTACCGTATGAAACAGTCTGTAGATCTGTCTGTGAAATTAAGCTTCAAAAACATGTGGGTAATTTTTACTTAGCGTGGGTATAAACTCTAGTATAAATTAACCATCACCTAGGCCTCATCCCTAGCGTTTTTTGAACGTCGTCCTCTCGCCAGCGCTTGCGCAGCGTCAACGCGGCGAACCAACTCATTAAATTATGTAACGTAACACCAGCGTTGCGTAGATCCACCGTTCGCCAGCCGTTCAGCACAGGCTTCACAGCGATGCTGTGCGGGCGCTGGCAAGACGACGACGCTCGAAATCCCCTATGCTAACGAGTGCCAACTCCTCAGGAGATGAACGACGGTCACCGGCCGTCTCTGCTGTGCATCGAAGACCCGCTCACGCCAGGCAACGACATCGGCCGCTCCAGCTACGGCGCCATACAAGTCAAGCAGGTCGGTGGAACTGTGTTTAGGACCGATGACGAGACTGATGTGTTTAGTTTAAATGCGTGGGCGCATGCTCGTAAGTAACAATAAATGATTTGTGTTTGTTTATCGAGAGCCTTGTAGTATGGTCAGCGTCAAATAGTTCGTGACACCCAAAGTAGTCGTAAAGTTCGCAACACGTCTTTGTTACAATTGTGTTGTGAACTTTTTGGCCGCATTGAGTGTCACGCAACCTATTTGACGCTGACTGTATGTAGTACAGCTGCTCCTCACTTGCTCGCAGCCAACAAAGATCTTTCAAGATTGCGCACTCGAATCGTAATGTCAACAACGCTTCTTGATCGATACGTCTTATCAACTCCTTACTCGCTCGCAGCAAACAGAGGTCCATCGAGATGGCGCACTTGGATCGTGACGTCAAGAACGCTTCTTTTTCATATCGATACTTATTAACTCCTCACTCGCTAGCAGCCAACAGAGGCCCATCGAGATGGCGCACTCGGATCGTGACGTCAAGAACGCTTCTTTTTCATATCGATACTTATTAACTCCTCACTCGCTCGCAGCAAACAGAGTACCATCGAGATGGCGCACTCGGATCGTGATGTCAAGAATGCTACTTTTTCACATCGATACTTATTAACTCCTCACTCGCTCGCAGCAAACAGAGATCCATCGAGTTTGCGCACTCAGATCGTGACCTCAACAACGCTTCTTTCTCATATCGATTCTTGACCGATACTCATGAACCCTATCTACGTCGGCAGGCGTTCGACTACGGCTACATAATCGTGCAGCAAGCGGTGGGCGGGCACAGCGCGCTGCTGGCGCGGCACAGCGTGCTGGGCCGCATCGTGCGCGTCACGGACCACGTGCTGCAGTACCGGCGCTGGGTGCGCGACACCTTCGAGCCCTTCTTCTTCCCGCACCGCGCGCGCCTGTCCAGCCCCGAGCGCGCCGACCACGAGCGCGAGCGGTCCGACAGCGAGCCCGTGAGTGTCTCCCACAGCGCGCCGCCGCGTGCTCGGGCGCGTCGTGCGCGACACCTTCGAGCCCTTCTTCTTCCCGCACCGCGCGCGCCTGTCCAGCCCCGAGCGCGCCGACCACGAGCGCGAGCGGTCCGACAGCGAGCCCGTGAGTGTCTCCCACAGCGCGCCGCCGCGTGCTCGGGCGCGTCGTGCGCGACACCTTCGAGCCCTTCTTCTTCCCGCACCGCGCGCGCCTGTCCAGCCCCGAGCGCGCCGACCACGAGCGCGAGCGGTCCGACAGCGAGCCCGTGAGTGTCTCCCACAGCGCGCCGCCGCGTGCTCGGGCGCGTCGTGCGCGACACCTTCGAGCCCTTCTTCTTCCCGCACCGCGCGCGCCTGTCCAGCCCCGAGCGCGCCGACCACGAGCGCGAGCGGTCCGACAGCGAGCCCGTGAGTGTCTCCCACAGCGCGCCGCCGCGTGCTCGGGCGCGTCGTGCGCGACACCTTCGAGCCCTTCTTCTTCCCGCACCGCGCGCGCCTGTCCAGCCCCGAGCGCGCCGACCACGAGCGCGAGCGGTCCGACAGCGAGCCCGTGAGTGTCTCCCACAGCGCGCCGCCGCGTGCTCGGGCGCGTCGTGCGCGACACCTTCGAGCCCTTCTTCTTCCCGCACCGCGCGCGCCTGTCCAGCCCCGAGCGCGCCGACCACGAGCGCGAGCGGTCCGACAGCGAGCCCGTGAGTGTCTCCCACAGCGCGCCGCCGCGTGCTCGGGCGCGTCGTGCGCGACACCTTCGAGCCCTTCTTCTTCCCGCACCGCGCGCGCCTGTCCAGCCCCGAGCGCGCCGACCACGAGCGCGAGCGGTCCGACAGCGAGCCCGTGAGTGTCTCCCACAGCGCGCCGCCGCGTGCTCGGGCGCGTCGTGCGCGACACCTTCGAGCCCTTCTTCTTCCCGCACCGCGCGCGCCTGTCCAGCCCCGAGCGCGCCGACCACGAGCGCGAGCGGTCCGACAGCGAGCCCGTGAGTGTCTCCCACAGCGCGCCGCCGCGTGCTCGGGCGCGTCGTGCGCGACACCTTCGAGCCCTTCTTCTTCCCGCACCGCGCGCGCCTGTCCAGCCCCGAGCGCGCCGACCACGAGCGCGAGCGGTCCGACAGCGAGCCCGTGAGTGTCTCCCACAGCGCGCCGCCGCGTGCTCGGGCGCGTCGTGCGCGACACCTTCGAGCCCTTCTTCTTCCCGCACCGCGCGCGCCTGTCCAGCCCCGAGCGCGAGCGCGCGTCCGACAGCGAGCCCGTGAGTGTATCCTGTAGTCTTATTCAGGCTATGGATCTGCCTGTGGGAGACCTTTTTTTGCGGCGGGGAATGCATGAGACTGCGTACCCACTAGTCTCGGAGACAGTGAATGACGTTCTCTCAGCCAGAAGAGGGCCACTAGAACCCGACGGTATTTGCTGGAGTCCAATGAGACAAAGCTATGAGTTGTTGTTCAACTGGACATGCGTCCGCGCCATCCTAGGCTTTGGCTCGCTCTGGAGCGAGCCCCACACTTCATCCGGCCTCGAGCAAAATAGTGTATTGCATCGTGGGAGGACTCAGTACCCACGTTGCGTCTGCTATGGTTTATGGTCTCATCCCGACAGAAGAACCATTCATCTCGTGAATGGCTTGGTCATTACCATTTGGCCATTTGAAGAGCTACGTCGGTGCTTGTATATTTGTGAAAACGAGGTTGAATTGAAGTACATATTCAAAGTTTGTTTTCAATATCATTAAACCTACTAAAAATCGAGGAGAGTAGAAAGAGTTTATGGCTACCTAAGTAAACTCAGACAAAGGCGAATATCCTTTGCCGGAGTAGTGTAGTGTCGAAGTAAAGTCATGTCGATTTTCAGAAATGTCGGAGTAACGTAATGTCTAAGTAAAGTTTGTCGGAGTTCAGTTTTTGAGCCAGAGTTTATAGCTAAATTAATAACCCTTGTCAGTGTTCTTCATAGTTCTGTGAAAAATATTACATAGTAGAATTGATATGTTTATGGTATCCAGTTCTCCATTTCTAACGTTGTATCTCCTTGCAGGAGTGGTCGGACGGGTCGGGCGGCGCGTCTCCGCTGGAAGCGGGCGCGGGCGCGGGCGCGGGCGCGGGTGTGACGGCGGGCGCGCGCACGTCGCCGCCGCCGCTGTCGGCGCTGCAGTGCTCGTCGCCGACGCCGCGCCGCGTGTCCGCGCACCAGAGCCTCATCATCCACCACATCACGAGCAACTCCGACTTCAACAACATACCCTCAGGTGGGTAAACCTAGAAGTTTGGTTGCCGCTATACAAAAAAAAAATCACTCACGGGATTTTAACAAAACACTTTTATAATGGTAAACCCTTCTATCTCTACCTTCGCACTCACAGCTTTCTGCATAACCCAGGGGTCGACTGGCTGAGAATGCTCAAATAGCATTAAGGCGATTAGTGTCCTCAATCCGCGTGAAATGGTCATTTTGTAAAGCCTACTCCTCTTTTACTGCTGGACAGAAATAGTTGAAAAAAATATATGTTATACAACAGTTCAAGGACTACATTTGACACGTTTGAATTTTTCCTACGTCTCTTTGTTGTGGATTAAAAAATTAAGTACGGGACATCGATTTTTTACTTCAATTCCCTACTCCTCCCAAAAGGCTATGTTAATTTTAAAGATTTTTGCACGATTAGATTAAGAATTCTTTAATCTTTAAATGACACGTTGCGTTTTTCAATCGAACATTACTTTCATTCATAAATTTTACTTTTGATAAATTCCGAACGTTTTGCTGTTGAGGGGGCCTTCGCGGGGTGCGGGCGGCAGTCGGCCGCTGGCCTTCAGACGGGGGTCACTGACTTTCCAGCTCTATCATCAGATCAGCTCCATGTCATCATAATATTGCATTGTCATCCGAATTGCATGTGTATCCGAAATTTTAACTCAATCGGTTGTCGTCAGGAAATGGGTCTAACTAATTCAGCTTGCAAAATTCCACCCGAACAAACATAGTTTACACACAACATACATTGTAAGCTAAATAAAATAAAATAAAAAATATTATCCCATACAAAATGTTCATGGATTTGTAATTTTTGTTAAATATAAATACCTTACTATACGGTGCGCTAGTTTAGAACATTTCGGGCGATCACTTGCGCCTGGGTTGAATGACATCGACATCAAGGTTCATCAATTCAAGTATAAAATAATAGGCAGTTATGTATGAAGAAAGAGCTTCTATTCTGTACCTACCTATGCCCGTGTATTTTTGATCGGTGTCAAATCGGAGTTTTCGTGCGGGGTGCGCGGGTGTTGTGCGAAGCGTGAAGGTCAAACGCTCAAGGTCATTGAGGACTCTAATCGCCTTAAGTCCACCCTTTGTACTATTTTATTGTGCAATAAAGTTTTATAATAATTATAAATGGCGATTACCTATAAATGGCTAAGCAGATACATAATGTATTGCTGTTGGTTTTCCGAATAAAATAAAATAAAAATAATAATAACCTAGAAGTTTCGTTGCCGCTAAACAAAAAAAAATCACTGTCACGGGATTTTTTTGCAACGAAAACACTTTTATAATGGTAAACAGATATTTATTCCTGACGTTTCAACTCGGTTGCACGAGTCATGGTCGCGGGCAGACTGAAGAGATGCGGCGTCGTCAGCTCGGGCGCGATCAATTTTCTTCACTCACCCGCATTTGCACTATATTTGCGTCAGTCGTGACAGTGATAATTTTATTGCAAAAATGCAACATAATAGTTTAAAATATTATATAGAAAAAGAATTGTAATGCCGGCGTAGCACTAATCGCGAAATTGATCGAAATCATGACTGAGTTTCTTGCGCTGCTTCTTCTCAGCACTGGTCCATTTATTGTCCGAAGCAGTGGTAGGGTTAATACTGGGATATGTGTAAAAGTGGTTTTTAAAAGCCTACTAACAAAAATAAATGAGTTATTTTTTATGAAATGAACTTCCGAATAGTGTCTGTAAATGTGTCCGAGTCAGAACTTTGGTTCGCATCGAGACTGTTGTTCTTTCGAATTTAATTTTGAACTTTGTAATGGCAGGTGCCACTTGAACACCATGTTGCCACGCGACCTCCGAGAAACTGCATTCCTCGCGAGGTATCACAAATGTGTGAAAGTGCGAACTTCGGTTAACTTCCTCAAAGATTCCGTTGAAACGCCGAAGCGAGTAGTGTAATACCGGCTCAAACGCTAAATACTAATATGGTGAAGCAATAAAGTATTGAAATATCATCGCGTAACCTATCCTCATTTCATTGCAGGCGTAATCCAGCGCTACGGCAACGACAACAGCCAGAAGGCGCGAGCGCAACGCTCGTACACGTGCAAGCAGCGCCGCTACGCCTCGCCGGCGCCGCAGCGCTTCCGCGCCGACAAGCCGCGCCGCCGCAAGCAGCAGCCGCGATGATACACCACCATCGCCGGCCCGCGCGGGACCAAGTAACGCACGTGCATTCACTAGGACAAGGGATCAGCGTCATTATTGTGTTTCTTGTATATTGCGATGACGTAAGTACGTTACGCTGCGTGTGCATTCACTAGGACAAGCAAATGTGACATAAGTACCTCACGCTACGTGTGCGTTCACTAGGACAACGCTGTGTGCGGTCACTAGTACAAGCAATCAGCGTCATTATTGTACACGTGCAAGCAGCGCCGCTACGCCTCGCCCGCGCCGACAAGCCGCGCCGCCGCAAGCAGCAGCCGCGATGATACATCACCATCGCCGGCCCGCGCGGGACCAAGTAACGCACGTGCATTCACTGGGACAAGCAAGCGTCATTATTGTTTCTTGTATATTGCGATGACTTAAGTACGTCACTAGGACAAGCAAATATGACATAAGTACCTCACGCAACGTGTGCGTTCACTAGGACAACGCTGTGTGCGTTCACTAGGATAAGCAAATCAGCGTCATTATTGTGTCTCAGATATACTGCGAATACTAACGCTGTGTGCGTTCACTAGGACAACGCTGTGTGCGTTCACTAGGACAACGCTGTGGGCGTTCACTAGTACAAGCAAATCGGCGTTATTATTGTGTTTCGGGTATATTGCGATGACATAAGTACGTCACGCTGCGTGCGCATTCACTAGGACAAGCAATCAGCGTCATTTAATGTGTCTCGGATATATTACGAATACTTATACATAACGCTGTGTGCGTTCACTAGGATAACGCTGTGTTCGTTCACTAGGACAACGCTGTGTGCGTTCACTAGGACAACGCTGTGTGCGTTCACTAGGACAACATTGTGTGCGTTCACTAGTACAAGCAAATCAGCGTCATTATTGTGTTTCGGGTATATTGCGATGACTTAAGTACGACACGCATGCGTGTGCATTCACTAGGACAAGCTAGTTATCAGTGTCATTAAATGTGTCTCGGATATACTAAGATGGTGCAGCGGCCGCTCGCAGTCATTAGGACAAATAAATAAAATACTCAGGATCATTGACTGTGCTTAGAAAATCCCGAGTGCCGCAGTACAAAGGTCGTTGACACTCTTAGGCGCACGCGCATTCAAAAGTATCATTGACTGTGGTATGAACTGTACATAACTTGAAACTTCTTGACGTTATGTATTAATTCGAATCGCAGTATGCGTATGATGTAAAGCGTATGTCATCTCGGCTACAGCTTTATGAATCTAAAAATTGTATCGTGTAAAAATAACTAATATTATCCATCAGAATGTACACTACGTTGTGAGCCAATAAGAATCCAGTGTTTGCTTTTAACTGAATATTTGTGCGGTATCTGTGCTTGTGGTACATCGAAATGTGGCGGTATTATACAAATTATGCTTAAACTGTTGTTGTAATCAAAGATTACGTTTGAGGGTATTATAAACTATACAGGGCGTTGCGGAAACGATCAGCGAGGGAATCATACTATTGAGAATAAAGTCATCTAAGTAACCGTGATTGTAAGTGAAGAAAACCGTTTTTCTTCATTTGTATAGAATCCATCTCCTTAGATTTTCCTCATTGTCAATAGTGACATGTTTGCTTTGCTGACTGTTCCCAAAGGCACCCTGTGTAGACTTGTTGGATGATGTCTGACTACCTCGTGCGTGATTTGTGCGTGATCGAGGATCGCCTGGCGCGCGCACACAGCGGTGTGCCCTGACCCTTATCGCGGACGTTCGTCATACTCACGCTCCAGACGTGTGTTGAGCCTTGTATCCACTTGAGCACACTAAGCAGCTCGACCATATGAGCCGCACATTCGCCTGAGTATGCTCAAGTAGATACAAGGTTTTAAGGCGCGTCTACACCGGCTGCATAGATTCGCGTGATATGCTCGACATCCTACTTACCCTGCTCTTGCGTAAACAGGATGTCAAGCTTGCCTCTCGCGTCCATGCGCCTAGTGTAGATGTACCTTTATACGTCTGCCAACCAACCGGTAGTGTACACCTTGCTTTACAGCGCCCTTTCGACAAACGTCTGTGATTCGGATCTCAGGCGCAATGTTTTTGCTTTCAATGTTTCTAAATTGATATGTTATAAATCGATTGGATTGATTTGGTTCAATAAACTATTCAAAAACATATCCGACTTTCCTAAAGGACGATTTTTTTTCTATGAAGTAATTAGTTTTATCATGCAAAATTAATAAAGCTTGCAAACATCTCAATATCAATTCAGAAACTAGAGGTAATTATGATCACGATTGTGTGGTGTGCAGTCGGACGTAGACAAATATCACAACAATGACAATGGTCATCAATTATAATGATCCAGTTATAACCAAAATGCAATATTGCCGTAGGTAATTTGACATTTCCTTCGCGGAATACATTTCAAAGAATAATTGCATTTCCGTACGCCACCCTGTATTATACGTAGGTAATATACAGGGGTGGTTACGCTATATAACAGTGAAATTGACTTGTTAGCTTTCGAGCTGCGATATAAATATATACCGGACATTCCACACGTATTCAGCTTAAAACAAAATAGGTACATAACACAGGAAAAAAACAACTTAGAAATTGTACCTACATTGTTGTAAGTCAACTGTTGGAAAAAGACAAAAATATCTAAGAAAAATGTAATTAGTGGTTCCTCGAAATTCGGTTAAAAACTCAGAAATAATTTTAAGATATTGATCTTGTACAGTTATGTATAGATTATAGTAACAAAAAGCAATAGCAAAAATCATACAGCTGTTATTTTGTTAAAATGACTTTATTTTCCAAAGTGAATAAATAAGAAATTATATTTGATATGGACTGTTATAATGTCTAAATAATATTCTTATTTACTGTTAGTATATAACCCTTATCGAATAGTTCTCATAATATTAAAAGTAATGCCTGAAACGCGCGCGTGAATACACAAAAGCAATATTGCACTACTATTAAAATAATCGAGTAAAATAGGGAAACACAGACTAAGTATGAGCCTTACATTGCAGTAGTCATAATTAACTCATTTATTAACAAATGCCTTAAATATAAACACGATTTAGCTAATAACGGTATAATTTTTATAACATTGACAAAGTAGGTTTAAAATCGTTCTGTAAAATAAGCCACAGATGAGTAAATAATCGCTCGTTCATTTTAAAGATCTAAAGTTCGCATAATCAATTTACTACGCACTCAGAATTGACCGTTAGATTCCATGGCGGTGTACTATATCAGTAGTTAGAAGGGTGTGTACTTGTATTTAGGAGTATTATTTTGTACTTGATAACTATCGCTAGGAGAGTCAGTGAAGTAATATGTGAGTTAAATGATGTTTAAATTGCTTGAAAGTATAAATTTCGTACATAAAATTGAAAAAAAAAGTCCAAATAACTAAAAATATCTAGAATACAATTTGAAGAGTCCAGTGCATTTAAAAATAATAATCTTGGATGAATAAATTAAATGTTGTGTCTTTGTGATGGCAATGTGCGCACAGATGATAATATTAAGGCAAGTATACACGGTGTCGCTTCTGTATTGCCTGTTAAAGCAGAGTGGCATTACGGGGCGAGGCAGGGAGGGAAGGTACCTTCACGTATTGTAGCTACAGAGTACACTTAGTCTTCGGAAAAAATTTCAATCGTTCTACAAGTTACAAAAAGTATCATAAGAAAGTTTCTTTATAACTGTTGAGGTACTTGCCCTTACTCTTAGATCCCAAAATACACACTGCAATCGCGAGACTAAAAATTACAACGACCTTCATATCATAATTCGGGTTCAAAAATGTCAAACCATTTCAATAACTATTCCTAATATTAGAAGATAGTTAGAAATAGCTAGCGTAGAGAATATTGTACCTCTGTAAATTTAATAATCCTTATCTACGCGTCATCGTGCGACTACGCCGTAAGCTAAAGTTAAAAAAATATGGCCAAGTGTAATATAAAAGTAAAGTCAAAAATTCTAATAAATTAGATTTAAAAGACGCTTCGCCGTCGTTTCTCGTACGTAACGCCAGCGTGTATGTTCATAGACCTTACGCTTATGCTAAGTCTATCTACGATGTAAGTAGCTCGTGAAAAATATGAATAACGTATTGTGCGAGTGGCAGTCTTTCAAATACATACCAGGTGTTCATAATAAATAGGAACAAGAAAATTTTTTAGACACCCTGGATGTTGTTTGCGAGATTTGTGTGAGCGAATGTGATGTTATATTGTTTCCGTTTCCAAACATCGTTTTAATGAGTTTGTGATCGTCATACCACATTTATATTGGCATCATTGCAAGGGTTAAAAACTTGAAAAATGTATCAAAAAAATTATTATTTCGTAAATAATAACTACACGTTATAGATAGATATGCTTACACAAGCACTAAATGGCGTTGCGTTAACAGCAATATTACCAAATATGATTTAGACTTATTTTCTTATATTTGAGACAATACATATACCCAACAGAGACGTCCATGAGGATTCTCGCGAAGCAATGCGATTGTGACATTGACTGAAACATTAATTGACTCAATAACGCTACAAAAGTTGTAAGTATTAAGGTGTTTGAGATGATGCAAATATTTTTGACCATTTTAGCACTTAATTCTACTAAGCGGTGGGTTCTTGATGTTTTAATTTACACTACAACACCAAGGACCAAACGTGATAAGAATTAAATATTGTAATGGTTAGGGCTCGCAAGCACGAGTGACTTATCGCGATAACTGTTTCGTCACTCATACCAAGTCCATGGACATAATTATATGGTGGTGCGCGCACGTAGCGTCCTGACAGTGACAGATACTTGTCACCTCCATACATCTCTCAGAGTGTGAGGAAACAGTCACGGTGACAAGTCACCCGTGCACGCGAGCCTTATTGATACTGAAACTGAATCGTTGTCAAGTTAGCCTTTCGTAATTCTGTGCCTTTCAGACGAACTCATTGTAATTGTCTAGGTTCGCGTCTCATGGTAGTAAGTATTGCGTAGTGCTCGGTTAGTTTAATGACTGCGTGCCGCCACAGAGTTGCGTTACGAAAAAGTGTTGAAAAAGTCGGTGCAGATCGTCCCTTTTACAGATAATGGAGTAGTATTAATTTTTATTTAGCAAAGATTTTATTTAGTAAATATTTAGAAACATTTGAACAACTGTTGTATATCTGGAAGCATTTGATTTTGCGAACAGTTATTGTACGCTGCGTGACGCACCTCTGTGGCGAGTAGCGTACGTAACACAAGCACCGTCGCGTTTAAGACGTGTGTGCTGTAGCAATAATTATAGACAAATTGTTTTCGCTTAGGAAAGTTCTGTGTCATTGCGCAGCGTATGGACTTGACGAGTACTCGATTGTATAAAGTTGGTGATGGAGAGGCAGGTGACAGTCGGCAATACTCACCAGATAGCTGTAGTTCGAAGAGTAAAAGAAATATCCAATAATGATAAATCACAATACAGCTGCGAGTAATATAGCCCTTTATTAAAAAGTAGCTAGAGTACCTATTTGCCTAGTGATCTTGAAACAGTTATTTATTATATTATGTCTGGTGATGCTGACTGTCCCTAGAAGAAAGACATATCCTGCTTGCTAAAGGATTGAAAGTTTTAGACTTATGCCACATAGAAAGAGTCGCTAAGCGCTGCTCTAAAGTAACAAAATGCAGTGAATTGTGCGCTTGATGACATTTTGTGTGCATGAAAAGTCTTTCGCGGTCCAGTAATTGACGCTAAAAGTAGAATGTCACGTTTGCAATAATGATACCATTCTCACGTGTGGAGCAGGTTACAAGCAAGGGCCTTTCATTTGCGTGTTTGGGTGTGTGTGAGTAGCCAAAAAGAACGCGTTGTTTTTGATAGTATATGTAAATAAAATAATGTAATATAGCGCTGTGACTGTTATTTATAGTATAAAGAAACATAGCATAGTGTAGTTGTAATAGTTAAGGTTTTAATATACGGTCATAAATTGGGCACGGGTGAACGTTCTCGACTATTAGATGGACAAAATATTAATTAGTTCGAATAAAAGATCAAAATTGTAATCTTCATCAGTGAAACACGTTTTTTGTATAATATACCATTATGCCAAAACATCTTTTATATTTTAAGAAATATGATAAAAACTTGCCTGATGTTAGCTCTCTCAGGACAAAAAAAAATACAAAAAAAAAGGAAATAAACACGTTGAGAAGTTTGAGAAACCGCAAAAGTTTTGATTGTATCTCATAAAATATGTGTAGAGTGTGTATTTTATTACTGAGGCGTTAGAAGATGAAACAAAACAGAAATATGTGGGTCCAGGGTAGTGAGAGTGCTGTAGTGTGCTGTTGTCTTTGCTAAGGTTTCGCTCGCTTACTTCTAAGATGACACTGCCAAGTGCTACGTATGTTAGTTGCGTATGTCAAGTCTGTTTATGTATACTCTGGTGTCCGGAGAGTGTTAGGTGTGCATTTTAGTCTTGTCCCGCAATATTTTAGGTACATATTTAAAGCTGGGTATTCACAGCTGAGCTGTAACTGTATCCGCTAGATACACTCTAGAGGTTCTATGCCTTTCTAGGCAAGCGTGAAACACGCACGTGTGACGTCACAGTTATAACTTGTTAGTGAGTCCTCAGCATAATATTCGGAAGGTTAGAGAAAGTGATAGCGCTATACATAATCACTTCTTGTCTCGTAAAGTGTCGTCTCTTATACTCTCTTCATAGCAAGTCTCATCAGACTCCAAAAACATTAACTTTGAAGTCCTAATACATCGTTTGTTATTAGATTCGTTGACTTTCGTCGACTCTTGCGCCACTTAGCGGTATGTCATTGTACTAAAGTAATTTAACATGCTTTATTTAGGTCCAACACAAATAACATTGTACCCAGAGGCCCTACTTTGCCACGGTGTATCATTATTATTGTCTCTTTCGCTCATTCTAAGACTACCATGTGTGAGTGTGACAGATATTACAAGTAGGCCCAAACGTACGAATATTGGGTTGTGAACTGACCCCAGAAGCATAAAAAGCAATAATACACATGATCTAAGTCATTGGTTCCCAAATTTGAAACGCGCCCCCCTTTAAAGGTATTTGCGCCCCCCACTTTGGGAACAACCACCAACCTTTGGGAACCAACCAAAGGATATTGTCAACCGCAAGACAAAAGTGCGCACGAGTCGCTACTAATTCTGTTTTAGTTGAATCCGTTCGCGTTAGTTAGCAGTAGTCTATTGAACTCATTTTAATCTGCTAGTCTTCGTTAGGTGTAATTAGTTTGTAACTTGTTCCGATCCATAATATTTTACCTTTAAGAAACATGGATGACAATCACTGCTGACAAAACTCGCCCAGTATTATAGGTCACCTTATGAAAGTTGGATTTGCCTTTGGATAGAGTTTTTAAGGAGTGATTGACAGCCCGTGTAGCCACTAGTGTTGCATAAATACCTTGATACTGTTGCGTATTTTTTTTAATAATTATTATTATCGATATGACTAGCAAATCTTTCTTAGGGGAAGCTATCTCTATGACAGTCTAAATCGATGTATGTGTGGCGAGAATCGATTTTTAGTAACAATTGTTGCCCCATTTGACTCGAAAGTACAACGGCTATTGCGGATACAGAACTACGATTGGTTTGAATTCATTTAACTAAAATGCATTTAGTTTAAGACTGCGTTCGGCACATTAATAGGAATTAGGTACTTAAACTATCGCATGTTAAGGCGTGTTCACATGCTGTTAGTCGTTTCAGGTCGCAATTTTATGGAATTGCCATAACACCGTCACGGATTTTCCTTAGTTAAGACGAGTGTGGTAACGATGAAGTAGCGGCCACATGTGAACGTAACCTAAAGCTTAATACTGGTCGGCCTTCTAAAAATAACTTTCCCTATGACTGTAATAATAACTCACTATTTCTTACTCATTTAATGTTTACATATAGATCTCTCAACCTGTGTAATTTATTATTTTGTGTATAATTTTATTGTTATTATTTGAATATTTCGCGGCGCTAATCAAGTGTATGGGTACTTGAAATCTTTTGAAACTAAATGTTATACATTTTCAGTATATTCTGAAAGTACCGATACGCGTGTAGACGTGCCGTAATAATAACTGTCTTACTGAATATGCGGTTTTGATCTTTGCATATATTGTAATAAGGTCGTTTTGTTAAAGGAGTTTACACTGTCAAAGCCAGTGGCTGTCAAACTTTTTAGATTGCACTTGCCTGAGAGAAGAAAAAGTTGTAAAAATGTGCCTCATTTGCTCTGTGCTCATTATTGTCGTGCTTTCTATTACCAGTAGGTTAATGCCAATAGTTTGAGATCAACTGGCTCAGGCATAATAGTGAAGCCTGTTTGTTGTTACTGGAACATTCAACATACTGTTTTCATAATTTTATTTGCTATTATGTTTTTAGTTACACTTATTTGAGTTGATATTACTTTAATGATTTTAGATTTGTTTTATGTAAATTCAGTAGATTTACTTATTTAAAAAAAGACACAGTCATTTCTCATTGACATTAAAGTTACAAATAGGCTTGCGTCAAATCTTACTGAGGGAGAAATGAACTTTTGTATTTCGTTCGTTCGTTTTAGCCAAATGACGTCCACTGCTGGACAAAGGCCTCCCCTAAGGATTTCCATAACTCTTGTATTTATTAAAATTGAAACTCACGGTCAGTTAATTAACTGATCTGTTGAACTGACGCACTTCGCGACTTCGCTTTCATTTGACAGTTCATAACGTACGATTATTCTGTCAAACGCTTTATTTAACTGACTTTATCGTACGTTATGAACTGTCAAATGATAACGATTGCTTTACACAATTCCACCTCAGCTTAATTTCCCGCGAGTCTCCAGCTTTAGGCTGCGTTTCCACCAGAGAAATGCCAGGATGCGTAACGAGGGATGTGTTTGTACCTCGCCTCGGTAAATGAAGCGATTCTATTGGTTCTTCTCATCCCTCGCTACGCATCCTCGCACATCTCTGGTGGAAACGCAGCCTTATTTCTTCATTATAACTAGTTTTGTCGGTCGGATACAATTTCGTGAAAGGTCCCATCATAACATAAGATATCATTGTCGTAGGAACAACATAAGACTAAATATAATAACTCGTTTCATCCTTCCACCTCTTTAACTGTGGACATCTACCCACGGCACGTGGAGGGTGTTCGTGTTTCGTTGATTGTAACTTTGTATTTGCGCCGTGACGAGGGTCGCACGGAGACGGTTCAATTTGTACGCCGTGATGTATGATATCCGGAAGACACGGATTTGGGTACGAAAAACTAATTCTGTACGTCCAAATAAGTTTTCTTTTAAAAAAAGGCGCATTTTTGTACAAAACCTTGAATTCTTTATCAACAGAAATAAGATAAATTTGCAGGTTTCAGTAATCAATGTTACTTAGAAGCGTGTTGATTTTTTTATTTACCTTTATTCGTTTTATTATACCAATTTGTTTATTACTTTGTTAGAGTATGTATCAGGCTGCGTGATGCCACACGGTTATTAAACAATAGAAACTAGATTTCCAAACAAACAAAGTAACTTTGCGTTAACTTATTACATAGTTTTGTTATTAATTTCAGGATTAATTATGTTATATCACAAATAGAGCTCCACAAAATAGTCTAGTAACAACAAAGAGGCCAGATTTGTTTGTAAAGTAAAAAAAAATATATGATAAAGTAACAAAAAAAAAACTAAAAAATGATATTAGAGTATTTCTCAAAAAAAATGTACATTTCGAAAAAAAAAAGTGTGCTTTGAAACAGTTCAAAAGTTTTATATTTATAAATCATCACACAAATAAAACACACACACAATTTTGAAGTATGAATATTAATCTTTAAGATAACGAAGAATTATAGCTATAATCCTACTTATTACCAAATATTTAGATATTTTAAAAATAGTCCTTTTTTACCTTTCATACAAAAACCTGTTTGCCACCCTAGCTTTTTCATGTATTTTTGTTTCATAAAATGCGATACGTAACTAAATTATTGTAAATTTCTTTGTATTATCGTTCTACAGTAATCGCAGTTTCTGTATCAAATTGATTTTCTATGGGGTGTCATAATGAATTGGCAATTTAAAGCAAAAAAACAAAATGAGTCGCTCTCATTTACTATTTCGTTATTTACTCTTTAGTTACGATTTATTTCTACTTTCCCATGGTTTCTGAACAATTCCGTATTTATTTTACACGGACAACAATAGCTGCACTCTGAATGGCTGTTGGCCTGACGTCTCCGCCATAACATCTATCGCGAAAATTAGTGAAAACGTGTGTGTTTTGTGGGATTACTTTTTCGTAACAGGCAGTAAAATCAGCGATTTTATATAGAACGGTAAGTCTTCATTTAACCATTTTTTGTAATACGTGTGGTACGAACATTTAGTAAGCTTTTATATTTGCTGTAACAAATTTTATCAAAAAAATACTTGTTTCTGATCTCATTTTGTCTAATATTTCGTTACGTTTTTTACGAATTTCGTTACGTTACGAAAAAGTACAACATAATGCTGAGTGTATACTGTTATTACCTGACTAAGCATAGTAATATTCACTACTTAATTTATTTCAAAAAATATAGAGCGTTAATAACAAAAGGATTGGATACTATCTGCTTTACAGAAGTGCCACCAGCAAAAAATTATCAAATCATTTAGATTACGTTTTTATGTGATTACTTCTTTTGTTTTTTTAGGAATGCCGCCAAAAACCAATGCCGAAAGGCAAAAAGCTTACAGAGAACGACTCAAAATGGATAAACATGATGGAACAAAAATAATTTTATTAAAATAGTATGAATGATTACTCCCTTATTTTATTTCTAACCCCTTAATATTACCCCGTATTTGGGTGCATACTTACAAATATTTCGAATTGAATAAATGAAGAGCATTTACAATATTTCGCCAATGTATAACAAGCCTTATGGCCTTACTATTTCGTTACTACCGTTTCGTTACGTACATTTTTTTTGAGAAATACTCATTATAAGAGTGCAACTAAAGTTACTGTAGTTTTAAGTGCGGTCGGTGGCTTGGGGACATGTACTGTGTATTATTTATTGTATCAAGAGATTGTACCAAGCTCTGTCTACCAGTGTTATGAAAGTATTTAAAGTATCTAGTTGTAATTTAATTTATGTCGATGTATTATAATCGATTGTGTGTAACGACCAATATGGATGGAACATCTTGACATGAAAATAAAGGGTTAGTACACAATTAAAGCCCGGTCTGTGAGCACGTACTCGCACACTCACTGCGGGCGCCAGTCTCACAGTCGCGACAGCAATATAATTACGCGCGAGCGATAAGGATGGGTAGCTTGGGGTCATTGGACAAAATTCTACGTGCTCACAGACCGTGCTATAGATGTTAACTGCTTCCTACGTCTTATGGTCTCGTGTTTTAATTAATTATTTAAGTAGCAAATGAACTATCTTATGAAGTGTGAAGTTTCTATTGTTCAATTTGTGAGGAATCTAAAGGCTGGATCACACTATGTCGGACTGACAATATTATTTGCTTGCTTCTAGGAATATTGTGGACAGTCTGGCTGACAAAACTGACGGCCCGGTATAGTGTGGTCCAGCTCATGCGTTGCCCATGGTCCTACTGCTCAGTTCTACTGGTAGTATCACGGATTATTTAGTTTTTCGGCAGTACAACAATCAAAATATACCCATAGAACTATTGGTAGGGCCACTGTAAATTAGTTTTTCGTGGTTCTATCAGATAGGACTGAGCAGTAGAACCACGGACAACGCACGGTCCAGTTGTGTTATGTTGATTTCTTATGTAATTTGTTCTAATGTGCTTCACAGTAAAGCAGCGGATTTAGCACTAATTGTGTACTATTTAAACGTATGATCGCCAACACGTTAATCTACAAATGTAATTAATTTTGGGTCTTACATTAGAGAAAATAAGTTCGAAATTGTTGTTCATTGACTAAGTTTGTCATTTTCTGGTAGCTTGATGTGTTGGCGACTGTACCAATACCCCTATTTTTCATGTCAGTTTGTATTCGATTCCAATTTCATCAAATTATACTTAACCCTTGTGTATGAGACTGTGATGTACTCGTCTGTATGGTTGTATTTTGTAGTAGATAATTTACGCGTATCACAGTAATAACTATGGATGTTTGTAACTTAATTTATGTAAGGGAGATTTATAAAAATCGCCCGTTGTCTTGAGTAAGGAACCAAATTGATTGGTAAAGGTAAATAATGTATGTATAACGACTTTGGACCTCTAGACTGTACAAATAAATGCATTTTCAAAGCGCTTCGTGCCTGAGCCACCGGGCAGCGTCTATATCAGCATTGGGTATAGCTAGCAATAGATGTTGTTAGGTATATAGCGTTGTACATACGTACGTCTAAGGCGTGTACATACATCACCTGTACATAGCTTGTAAATACACTCGAGATATATTATATATTTAATATTAATATAAATTTGATTTAAAGAGAAGTTTTAAAATAAAATAAACTGATGGAAAAAACACAAAAAAATAAATAAACACATACAGTGAGTATGAAGCGGAAAAAGCAAACATGTCTTTTATTTCAATGCCTCTCACCTTACATTTTTAGACTAGAGATATCTTGCTATACATATTCTAGAAAACCTAATTGATTCTAGGAAAAAATAATTTACATTTCATCATGAGTTGTTGCCAGGCAAGAGATTTTTGTACAATTATCCGTTTCAAAAGTAAGGCACTTGTAATAATGTAAGTATTTTTGGAAATTCCCCACTGAGGGATAAAATAAGATGTAGGTACATACACAGAATAATAATAAGTACTGGTACATACAAGTGAAAGAAGCCTCGAGCGTTTGCAGCTGTCTCTGTGTTCGGAGCAGGAACTAATATTCTTGAACTTTCAACACTTGTAAGATGTGATTGCCTTTCAAAAGCCTAGCCATGAGCGATATTGCAAAAAGAAAAAATAAGTAGGTAGTTGTGCACTTTATCCGAATTTCGCCATCCAACATAATAAGCGAACGACTGGCTCAAAAGGGCTTGCACCCAGAGCCGTAAAGCACAATATTAAAAAAATCCGCCAGCGCGAGCGCGTGTTCTAAATTCAAATTTAAAATTCGAATTGTCAAAAACGACGCTTCTTTCACTCTCTGTCCTTCATTTTACAAACAATACGTGGAGAATTTCACGCGAGTAAGGGTTTAGTGTGCTAATTGTAAACGTGATGTGTGAATTCAGAAACAATGCTGTATTGGATTATACGATTTTCTAGTGAAACAGTTTCAAAGTTCAATCGAGGCCCTCGCATGGCGGATTCCTCGAACCGCCTGTACCGAGAACGGCGCTGCTTCGAAAGCTCCAACAAAAGATCAGCGATACGAGTGGATCACGATTTTCCAGTGAAGTGAGCTGCGACGGGGCGCCTCCTCGACGACAGCGGGCTGGGAAGAGAATATGCAGAATATTTTAAGGTCAGCCCAATTTCAAAACAAGTTTTAACAGCCTAGACTAGAATATCATCCCATAGTAAGGTACCCTAAAAGTAGCTAGTACCCATACTACCTAGCTATTTATTTAGGCCAGCACCTCATTATTTTAAAGCTGAAGTTGCAACATTAAATGGCTACAACCATAATTTCTGATGTCATGTAGAGACTACTAAATAGGTTAAGTTTCAGTTTATTTTAAAAAGACACAGTTTTTGGGTAAATAAAAGCATGGCTCAAACTAATAACTTCATTTTAACAACTACTTATTGGGTAGGTCTGAAAAAGATCGCTTTATGGCGATAAGACCATCTAAATTGTGCCATCTCTTCTGTTTGTTATTTCTTTCCATTTGTGTTTTGTGTGGTGTACAATAATAGTAAGTATTTATCTGTCGATCTGTGTCGGAGTAAAGGCGATGTTTTAATAAGAATCGGAGATGTCCTACTATAAAGTGCCTACTGGTACCTACCTAGACCTTGCCCGCTGCGCCCGCGACCGCGCCCTACGCGGAGGCGTTATTCTCATTAGAGTAGAGCCGTCATCAATATACATGAGCGACATTTATGGATTATTTTAGCACTAGCTGAACTTATAACCGGATTTAAGTTTCAGCAAGCAATATTACTCATAGGATTAATGTTAGTTTAGTTTGCGTAGAAAGGAGGAAGTAGGTTCGTTCGACGTGGGGCTAACAATAGATTGTCTAGGTACTTAGCCTTCTAGGTAAATCAACTCGTGTCCTTAGGAAAAGCACTAGGTGCGTACCTAAACCTATGTAAAATTCTGAAAGGTTACATATTTTCCGAGTCATTCAACCCAATATCTTCAGACTAACTTTTTTCTTTTTTTTCTACTGAAAGTAGCTCGAGATGTGATGTTGTTCCTTAGTACTTGCCTATTCAAATTCAAATTCAAATTGTTTATTACAAGAAACACGGTACATAGGATGGAACACAAAATTGATGATACAGTTCAACATGTCTCGCCAAATTATGGCGTTATTATTATCTACCTATCTACAATAGACATGTTTTAATTCTGTGAAATACCAACTCTTCCATAATTTTCATTCACATTTTCATCCTTTATGTCGTATTAGCACAGAATACATACCTACGTGTGCTAGTATCTAGCACTATCTAGCGACTCTTACGCCCGTATTCACAAACGATGCTTGCCTAAGTAAAGCAGCCAATCGAACGCACAGCGTTGATTAGGGCTCTGTGATTGGTTCGTGGCGACTTAGGGACTACACATCAAACAGGGAATGGGAAGCAGCGCTCTCTGAAAAACATCAATCCTTTAAACTGCGATCTCCAACCCGCCTGCCAAGCGTGGAGATTATGGCAAAACCCTCCACTATAGTGGAGGAGGCTCATAGTCCAGCAGTGGACTGTAAAGGGCTGTTGATGAATGAATGAATGAATGAATGATTGGTTCGTGTGTCACCATGTGCGTCCACGCGCACTGTGAGACCTCATAGTAATGTTTGTGAATACGGGCGTTAGTAAACAGACACCTTAATCTTATACCAAAATGAAGTAAAGCTGGGAATGAAAATCGTTTTCTTTTCCACGGCAAAGGAAATGCACACGTACAGCCACGTTGCAGGAAAACGGCGGAATCGAGTTAGAAGAAATGCTGACGAAAGCATTTAGCTTGGGGCAACTAAACTAGATTTAAGTATTTACTCTGTCTTTCATTAAACCGGCATTTTAAATCGTGAGTAATATTACGAGACAGTTAGAATAGTTTAAGTATTCTGTGAAAATTACAATATAAATGTAACATTTAAAATTATCGCGCAGGTACCTAATGTAAAGGTGCAGAGGACGGGAGATGTAGTAATTAATACACCGAGATCTAAATAATGTTTAAGTAGTTTAATGTAGAAACATTTGACAGTTCAATATAAATTGATATCAGTAATACCCACACCTAACACTGAAATGGAACGTTACATTCAATTCAACATAGGTAATATTGTGTCGAGGTGCCAAAAACGCCCCGCGATGGTCTTCCAAAGAAGGCAGTTGGCAGGAGTGTGAGAGATAAATACGATTAGGTTCATTCGTTTGTTCGTTCGTTCGTTTCAGCCGAAAGACGTCCACTGCTGGACAAAGGCCTTCCCCAAGGATTTCCACGAAGACCGATCCTGCGCCGCTCGCATCCAGGCACCTCCCGCGACCTTCACCAGATCGTCGGTCCACCTAGTGGGAGGCCTGCCCACACTAAGTCTTCCGGCTCGTGGTCGCCACTCAAGAACTTTCCTGCCCCAGCGGCCATCAGCTCTACGAGCTATGTGCCCCGCCCACTGCCACTTTATTTTAGCGATTCTGCGGGCTATGTCACTCTGGTTCACGATTACTACGTGTAAAAAATTTTGTATGAAGGTAAAAGGTAGGATCTCATCTATAAATACAAGTAATGTACCTATAGTGTAGTTCATTCCCCGCAATTGAATAACCCCATAACACGTAGCAGCGTAATTGCCCCAAGTCTCCAATTTAGACGTAATATTAGAACTTAATTGCGATTAATTCCCGCAAATATGACTGCAGACACAATGCGGCCTAATTATCCCACTGATTTTAATTATTATTAGTTGCGGTAATTGCCGTAATCTTAGACAATGGAAATTAATTTCGGGAGGTAGTTGTACTTAGTATAATTAATAGTTTGCTAATATTAAAAAGGCGGTAGGTGCCTACTTTATTCTACAAAGAAAAACTTTACCTACCTATAATTTTTACACAGAGTGTCGACCTAATTTGTGTTGGTTTCAAGTCTCAATACAAATTATTAGATCTGTCTACTAGACCTAATCTTAGAAATAGCTACACTCGCGAGCAAAAGTATGGAATCACTTACATGAAATTGTTTTCACGCGATCTTGTGTAGGTACTAACGAATTAGTAACAAAAATGTGGCACCATTTTAAAGATTAAACTTTTAACTTTAAATTGATACCAAATTCATTGAAATCACACCAGTATTTAAAAACATATCCCGTCTGATGTGAAGATGTAAGGAAAAAGACATGTATCAACTGTTTGATACGTCTCGAGTTGCGGCCTATTTTTACCCCCTATAAAAGCACGTGTTTTCGGATTTTTGCTTTCACAAGTTGATTTATAGTTACACACTTTACCTGGGATTCTACACCTACAGAACAAGCACAAATCTTTGCACTATTGCAAGAAGGGCTCAGCCAGCGGGCTGTCGCACGTCAGCTCCACATTATCCAGTCATGGGTTTCGAAAGTTTTAAGACGCTTTCGGGAGACTGGTGGCTTTATCCCGAGACCAAGTTCTGAACAGCGCCGGTGCACATCGCAGAGGGATGACCGTTTTTTCATGTCAACCTCTCTATTCAATCGTCATTTGACTGGTATCGACGTCCAGCAAGAGCTCAGAAATGTTCGTAGGATAGCTGTTAGCGAGTGGACAGTTCGTCTAAGATACCTATAAGCAATAGAATTTGACTCCAAAAAGGCCTGCCACAGGCTCGAAACTGACGGCAGGTCACCGATAAGCATGGTATCAATTTAAAGTTAAAAGTTTAATCTTTAAAATGGTGCCACTTTTTTGTAACTAACAAATTCATTAGTACACAAGATCGCGTGGAAACAACTTCATGTAAGTGATTCCACACTTTTGCTCGCGAGTGTATAAGACATAAGTAACTACATCCTACCTACCATCTTTTGTTTAAAATTTCATAATGCATAAGAAATTCCTAGGCATAAAACTAGTTTCACCGTGATTAGTGAATTTTAAAACGATTTTAATTAAGCTTTTATAAAGGTCTCTGACTTTAATAATAAAGCAGGAATCGAATTAATTTAAATCAATCAGTAAAACTCCCACAAAACACCGGGGCCAATATTAAATTGGGACTCGTTTCCGACCGATAATTTTCTTTTCAAAGACCGGAGTCTCATAAAAGCAGGGAAAATAGGTATTTTACTTGAAACTTTGTAGGGCGGACTAAGTATAATTACAGCCCCCGCCCGCCCAGCTCACCACATCGTTGCCTTATCGGAAATTCCGACAAACTTTCATATAAATTGCGATGGAATTGTTATTATAGGGTTATCTACTATGGATGATATTACCAAATATTTTTTTAATGGGGTAGGTACCGTAATTTATCCGGCGATGGCGTTGGTTGACTACCCATAATAAAACCGCAATTATATTAATGAAATTGTATCGATCGAACTAATTAATACCGAGTTAACTTACTACAGTGATAAATTGTATTAAACTACATTGTACCTATCCAATACATTCAGTCAGGATAATAGTTCAGAAAAAATAAATCTCATTAACACAGGTTAGAATAGCAATGAAAGAAAACGTTTCGAAGTCTGACTGAATCTAGTTTTTGGTTTGTAGGGTCTTATAATGTACGAGTCTGCTGTATACCTCAGATCATAGAAGGGATGTATACCTATCAAAGGTGTAGGAACCTACTCATATTAATACTTTTATTGATATTGTAAGTAAATATCTATTTGAGACTGTAGGTGGATACGAGTAGGTAGGTGGTAAACATGCAGTACGAGTAGGAGCTTGAACCTTCATTTTAAAAGCAAAGGGTGCAAGGAGCTTTAGCTAAGCTGGTTTTTGGATTTTAAGCTCCAGCTTAGGGGACTTCGGAGAATAATGATTTCTAGCCTTTTCTAGTTTCCCAGAACGTCCAGATCCGAAGCATAACACGAACCTCCTAAATTGGCTTAAAGTATTATGTTTCAGAACTTTCCCCCATTAAACATCGACGTAGAAGGCTTGCTTAAAGTTCTAGTGTAGAAACAGTTAAAGCTCTCAAAGCTTCGTTGGTTGGTATGGCGTATTATCCAAGTAGCAATTTGAACAAGACCTGGAATTTTCATATTGTTTAGGATAGAACGCTGAACTTACCTATTGTACAAAACCTTATATTTCTTACCTCGTTTCAGCCAAATGACGTCCACTGCTGGACAAAGGCCTCCCCCAAGGTTTTCCACAATGAACGGTCCTGCGCTGCCCGCATCCAGGCTCTTCCCGCGACCTTTACCAGATCGTCGGTCCACCTAGTAGGAGGCCTGCCCACGCTACGTTTTCCAGCCCGTGGTCGCCACTCGAGAACTTTCCTGCCCCAACGGCCATCGTCTCTACGAGCTATGTGCCCCGCCCACTGCCACTTGATTTTAGCAATTCTGCGAGCTATGTCGGTTACTTTGGTTCTCCTACGGATCTCCTCATTTCTGATTCGATCACGCAGGGAAACTCCGAGCATAGCCCGCTCCATCGCCCTTTGGGTGACCTTGAGCCTTCTTATGAGGCCCATAGTAAGCGACCACGTTTCGGATCCATATGTCAACACTGGCAACACACACTGCTCGAAGACTTTCGTCTTGAGACACTGCGGTATTTCGGACATGAGTATATGGCGAAGCTTCCCGAACGCTGCCCATCCGAGTTGGATTCGACGATTGACCTCTTTCTCGAAGTTGGACCTACCTAACTGGACTGTTTGTCCCAGGTATACATAATTGTCGACAACTTCGAGTGTAGAGTCTCCAACCTTCAGAGGAGTGGGTGCAACACGGACATTAGATTTCTTACCTACTTATTTTTATTTAAGTTATCAAACTAGGCAGGTACCTACATACCTACCACACTTACAGCTTAAACCTTTTATTTTGTTAGACATTTGAAGTAGGTAGGTACATTAAATAAAATTTCATTCTAGTACATTCCTAAATAACTATTTTATCTTCTTACCTTCGTCTATTATCATGCCAAAATTACCCACCTACTTAGTCAACTACAAATATTGCCGGTAGTTTGATAATAAATAAGTTTTGTGGTTAATAGAAAGTAAGTATGATCAATCCCAAACCAAACTGTCTATAGTACGTTAATCATGGTTATTCACGGAGTAATCGAGTGCCGGTCACGCCATCGTGCCCGCCGCTACGCACTTCGGTCATCGTCCCGACAGCCTCACAACACAATGCAGCGCCTTCATAATACACGCCACGCCGACCTCCAACCTCGCTCCTATCCCCTCGCGATAGAAGTCACAATAAAATGCATCGAAAACTACTTAAAATTGTCCCAGTCTCATCCTGTGGGTAGACGCAGAACGCATGCGCGAGCCGACGTAAACACCGTGCCGCCTCAGTCGTACGGCGACCGCCGCCGCGTTTACACGTGTCGTCTCGGCGATGAGATCCGCCCGCGCCGCGTGTTCAGTGCAGTGAATCGGGTAGTTCTTTTCAAAAAGTACCTTTTGTGCTCAGTGATTGGTCTCTGGAGTGCTTTCAACGGTAAGATTTTGCATTTCTCCTATAATTTTTCCTCGTAAGTCGCGGTGAGGCATTGTTTTTCGTCGGCGTCATCCGATACGTAGCGACCCGGTTTTTTAACAAAAATAAATTGTCCTTTTTGCGGTGTGGTGGATAACGTGGATATGTGGGTTCTTTTTTGTGGGCCGGCGCCGTTCTTTAAACGTTTTATCCGATATTTGCATGTGATTTACGTAACAAAAGCTGTATTAGCATACGGCGTTGCGTGGCCGCGCCGCCACTCGAATGTTAAAGACCATATCAATTTGTAGCGATATTTGATTCTCTTTTATTGCGAATTTATAATGTTTATTTACTGGAGTATTGTGCTGCGGCTGATACGTCAAAATAAACATCTATTCATGGTTTTGTACACAATTTATATTGAAATGTTGAGCGGTATTTTGAGATAAGTAAAGTACGAGTATTTATTTTTGGCTGTAAAAAGTTATTGCCTACGTTCATTTTATATTAGATACCTACCTCTACTTTATGACGCAAGTTGTCCATAAAATATATTATTATGATCAATAAGTAAATATTATGTTTGTATGATGTAAAACGTTACATAGTCTGAAAATCCATTTATTTTTGTTTTTATAAATCTCTTCAACGCTATTGGGGATAGTTTTATGGAGTTGCCAACATGCTAGCGTGGATGTAGACAACAAAAATACTTTTCTTTGTTTATTGCTGACTTGGTTGCTTATCATTAGTTCTTTCAATACCAATGATGGAATGTTATTCCTTTAATTTGGTTTTAGAGATAATATCGGTGCTTCTATAATTTTAACAGTGCCACAGTAGATCCCGTTCTTTGTAATTAAACGATATAACCCCTTCAGTTCAGCTAAATTATTATGCTTGTGCTGCGACTGTGAGTGGGTAAGTACACTTTTTTTTTATCCACAACGAGGAAGCTCTTTGCTTGTATCTCACCTGATGGTAAGTGATGATCAGGCCGAAGGTGGAAGCGAGCTTCACCCGGAATCCTCAACCACGGAGGAACTGGCTATCTTACTGGCTGTTAACATTGTTGTTGTGGCGACAGACTTAGGTAAGATGGCGGTAGCTACCCAGGCGGACTTAGAACAAGCCCTACCACCAACCAAACCGAACAGAAAAATCTGCCCCCACTGGGAATCGAACCCGGGACCTCTGCGTCTGAAGCAGGTGGTCTTACCACTAGACCACAGAGGCGGTTAAGTTAAGTTAATTAATACTTTTGTATTTAATTAATTAGTTAATTTCAAACCCACACTTTAAGAACACAGGCTAGAAAGACAAACAAGTAACATCAAATTCCCAGAAATAACAATGAGCTTTTAACGTTGGTCTAAATGAGGTCCTATTCCCGGAAAATCTGAATAATATTATGTTGTTGGTGACAAAAAGGTGTTTATTAGAATAGCCTCCTAGCTTTATGTTATAACGCAATTATAAACACACGTGTTATATTGATAATAATATTACTGTGAATGTCTGTGTGTGAGTAATACACGAAATAAGATGATTTGCGGGCTTCGACCAGTTGGCGCCCAACGTGTTGTTTTTTTATTAATTTGTTTTTGTAGAAAACGTTTACTCTTCGGGAGCAGTCTGTGCTTTTGTAATGCGTATTAGAAGTAGATTCCCGAAATTGAATCGCAAATTGTTCTGTTTTCAAGAAAATTTGGTTTTTAGGGTTTTGTCGGTGCGTAGTATAACGAGCGTTATTTTCACTTGGGCAAATAACGGTGGGTCATAAATCAATTGATAGGAAGATAAGAATCAATGAATCAATATTTCTATTAACTTAATGTGATCGCGTTGACGTTGATTACTTATGATTAATGATTAAAGCTTATCTACCTATTACAGTAATAATTGGTACGGGTATCTGTTCGCTTGTGTCGAATTTCGAAGGGCGGGAGGCGTTATGTAGGTATTTGTTTACATTCCCTACTATCTCTCAGTGACGTCACTTGTTTTTGAATACATAATCGTGTAATTTGTTCTTACTGTGTTCAATAAAGTCCATTTCTTTCTTTCTTCTTTTTCTTTCCGCGGCTTTGAACTATGTAGTTTAATTTGATTCAGACCTTCACTATAAAAAAAGTTCGTTCGATCGTTTCAGTCCAATGACGTCCACTACTGGACAAATGCCTCCCCCAAGGATTTCCACAAAGACCGGTCCTTCGCCGCCCGCATCCTTCCTTCACCAGACCCAGAAAAAAAACTTACGAGTTAGCAATCAAATTGGCGCCCAACATGTTACTCGTAATTCCAAATAGGTACGATACGGTCCTATGTAAATGTACGATTTCAATTTTACTACATAATTTACACCTTTCATGGTTCCTGTTGGGTAAAATCTTGTTTCAATTGCCGTTCAAAAGTTCCTTTGGAAGCCACTCATGCGTTTTCCGGTTGAGAGGAATATTCCTAAAATCAAGCCCCGAGCTTTGTTTGTATGCGCTTTGAACCTGAGAATTGGGATTCGGGGTTCGTACTTCAAATATCAGGATGTATTTTCTAATATTACCAATTCTTTCACGGATATTTTTGTGTCATTCAGACTTAAATGCATGGTTTAGATGGGATTTTAAAGAAGTTTTTCTAATATTATTAGTATAGTTGGGTACTAAATAAGGTTAACTAAATCAAATCAAATATATTTATTTTGCGAACATGGGTATTACAAGTAGGTGTTACAAGTATTTTAGTATCTCCATCTTCCACCTTTTGGCATGCAAAATTATACATTCTAAATTATGTAGGTAAACGAAAAAGTAGGCCAGTGCTGAGAAGAAGCTCCACTATTTGTTTAAAAGTACTGGTATTAACTAGGTAGGTAACTGACGAATCCACTCTTTTTTAACTACCAGGTGGTATCCAGTTTGTAACAATTGAGATCACAACTCGGATTTCATAATAATAATAATAATAATAATAAATATCTTTATTTGCATAAAACATGGTAGAAAATAGTTATTACAAAATTCATAGGCGAGTACACAACATGTTTAGTCGAATAAAATAGACATGCAAATTTATATCGTCTCCGCAGAGCACCCATTTCGTATTAGTACTTATTCAATGAATACCTTTATTATCATCAAAAAATTCCTTCAAGTCATAAAATGTTTTAGTCAGTAACCACCTCAGCAAGGCTGTCTTAAACGATTTATTGTTTAGAGTTTTAAAGTTATCTGGTATATTGTTGTAAACTTTTATGCACATGGCTATACAGCTCTTACTAAACTGCGCTGTTTTAGGCATATCGTTAAAAACCAGTCTATTGGAGTTTCTAGTATTTCTTGGATACACATTAGATGCCCGTGTAAATAAGGTTTTGTTAAGCTGTACAAATACACAAATTTCATAAACATACAGAGATGTTAAAGTCAGTATACCATGCTTTGCAAACCATGGCCGGCATGATGTGCGTGGAGGAAGTCCACATATTGCTCTCAAGCATTTTTTTTGTGCAATAAATGCTCTTTGTACACCTGTACCATTGCCCCACACTATAAGGCCATAGCGTAGTATAGAGCCTATGTAAGCATGATATGCTGTAATGGCTGTTTTTACATTAGTTACATTTCTAACCTGCCTTAATGCAAAAACAAATTTATTGGTTCTACTACAGATATTATCTATATGTGTTTTCCAATTAATATGTTTATCGATCGTTACACCCAAAAACTTTACATTATTAACTTCTTCAATTATTGTGTCTTTGTAGTGGATGTTCATTTTATTAGATTCCGTATTTTGATAGTTGTTAAAATGTATATAATTAGACTTACTTAAATTTATTTTTAAATTGTTCATGTCAAGCCATTTAATCAGTTTATTGATTGTATCAATTATGTCATTTTCGTGGTCAAGAATAGTATTTATTAATTTGTTTGATGTCACTATGATGGAAATGTCATCAGCAAACATAATGCACTTGTGGTCCGTTACATTGGTAATGTCATTTACATAAATAAGGAACAATACAGGGCCTAAAACGCTTCCCTGTGGTACGCCACACTCACTAATCCTATATTCAGAAAAGTGAGGTGTAACTTCGTTATTCTGGTTTAGTTTATTTATAACGACGCACTGTTGTCTGCCACATAGATAAGTTCTTATCCATTCCAAAGCAGGTCCTCTAATTCCAACTGTTTCCATTTTTTCTAGCAATAATGAATGTGAAACGTGGTCGAACGCTTTTGAGAGATCAATGAATAAAGTAGTTGTAAAGTTCTTATTATTAATACTAGATAGAACAGTATTTATTAGCTTATATATAGCCAGGGTTGTGGATTTGTTTTTTTGAAAGCCATATTGATCATGATTGATTATGTCAAATCGCTCGAAAAATTCGGTCAGTCTTTTATGCATACATTTTTCAAAGATTTTTGAAAATATCGGTATCAGGGCAATTGGTCGATAACTGTTAACACTATCACTGTCACCTTTTTTATATAAAGGTTTTATAATGGTTCGTTTGAGGAGATCAGGAAAGGTGCCAGAAGAAAACGAGGCATTTATTAGATAGGTTAGAACAGGTATGATTTCATAAATACATTCCTTAATAATTTTAGTATTTATTTCATCATATCCTTCTGATTTAGTATTATTTAATGACATGACTTCATTTTTGACTTCTATTTCTGAAACGGGTTTTAAGAATATAGTTTGAGATATACATTTCTTATTGGTCATTCTTTCTGGGTTGTCAGTTCTGGTTTTATTGGTCAAGTTGGTATAAAAGTCGTTGAATCTCGAAGCTATTTTTGTAGCGTCAGTTAAGATTGATTCATTCGATTTAATTTTTTCTATGTCATTTCTAATGGGAACGGTGTTAATTTCATTTTTTACTATCGTCCATGACGCTTTACATTTGTTTTTACTTTTGCAAATGAATTTTATGTTAGAACGTCTTTTTGAACAAGATATACATTTTTTCAATGTTTTCGAGTATTTAATGTAATTTAATTTATTTGTTTCCGTTTTGTTTTTGTAATATTTGTAACGCAGTTTTCTCTTATTTCTACAAGCTAGCAATAGGCCATTTGTGATCCAATTCTGCTTAGCTTTTTTTAAAGGATTATTATTTATTTTGAGCACTGGGAAGCAAAGTTTATAAATAAGACTTATTAGTTCATGAAATTTTCTGAAGCTTTCGTTAAAGTCACATTCATCATAAACATCAGACCAAGATAGGACTGATAAGTATTTTTTAAACAATAAAATATATTCTCGGCTATAGTCTCGTTTATAAGTGTAAAAAGCTAATCGTTTAGTAATTTTGTGTTTTATTGGGAAACTTAACATCTGTGCCGTTTCATGGTCGGAGAGATAAAGGGGTAGTATTGATACTTTTGCGTGTTCAATGTTACTCAGTATATGGTCTATGCACGACAGCTTCCTAGTGGGTTCCTTAACGTGGATTGTAAGATTGTAATTTTCAGTTAAGTCTCGTAAATTCTCGGTCATTTTACTTTGAACTAACGTGTTGATATTAAAATCACCGGCTATGACAATGTTTATTTTATATTTGTGTTTTTCTAAAATTTCATGAAGAACACAATCGAGTTTATTGAAGAAAACATTGGAGTCAGAAGAAGGCGTTCTATAAATACAAAGTATTATTAGTTTATTATGTGTGACTTCTATCCCGCAGCATTCAAAAGAAATTTGAGACGAATATGGCCTCAGGTATATTAGTTCTTTGTAATCCAGATTTTTTTTGATCAAGATGCAAGATCCTCCCCTGTTTTTATTTCTGGAAAAAGATGACGCCATTTGGTAGTTATTGATTTTTGCATATTTTTCCTGCCCAGATTTCAAAAAGGTCTCAGTTAGACATATAATATCGGGGTCGTTTCCTTCCCGCGCCATGTCTGTAATTGTGAGTTCTAGGAGTTCCTTTTTAGATACAATGCTAGCAATGTTTTGGTGTAGAATTTTGAATGTTCTGTCTGTTGTAGACTCACAACTATGGGGCACGAAAAAAAGTACTTTGCGATGGCGTGATGATGTTAGTGGTTAGCGAGTTATTAATTGAACGTTTAAAATAGAAAGGGATAGTCCCTTTTTTTGGAATATCTAGAATGTCTGAGATATGATTTTTATTTATTGTATATGTCAACTTATTATTATTAAATGTCATAGATTGATTATTATTATTAATTTTCCTTATATTAACCGAATTGTATTTATGGTTTTTAAATGTCAAAAACTGTATTTTATATTCACAATAGTCAATAGATAAATTAATTTTATTACTGATAAAATTTATGTAATTGGAATTTTTCATGTATTTGTATTTATTACTGTAGTCTAATATGCAACATTTCTCGAAATGATTTGTCCATACTTTCATAGCATTGTACAATTGGTATTCATTGAAATAAGGATTATAGTTTACGGGGACGACATAAACCGATGACTTAGATAATAGGTTAACTGCTATACAAAGGTTTGAGTGCAATCTGTGTAAGTTATTGTCATGAGAACCGAAACCTAGAATTACAATGTCTTTGTGGGATACATTTTTTGCAACAGTCCTGCAATACGGCAAGATTTCTGAACTTTGAGCTTCCGAGACAATTATTGCCGAGGTACTGTATCTGTCATTCCATTTTCCAGATCTAGATTGTAAAATCGTTGAAGACAATCCTCTGAGCTGCTCATCTCCTATGATGTAAATGGTAGGTTTATTTTTATTTTCGCTCTCACAGCTCTCACTTTCTGGCGAAGTTATCAAGTTATTGTTCTCAAGTTTAAGTTTAAGTTCGGTTATTTGCTTATTTAAGCTTTCCATTTCCCGCGTGGCATCTTGTAGTGATTTCTTGAGTTCGGCTATTTTTATTTGGAAGCAAAGAAACTTTTCCAAATCTCTTTTTTCTTCTTCTACAGGCAAGATGGGAACTTTCGGAGGTGTAGCAAAAATTTCAGGTGGTAAGGAGAGTCTTTTGTTATTTTCCATTTTATATTGTGTCTTACAGAGGTTTTTTAGCAAGTGTATTTCATTATTTAGTTTAGTAATATTCTTCTTTAAGTTATTGTTTTCCAGTATCGTACTTTCCAGCTCTGTTTCCGTAGAGATAAGGTTGAGTTTTAATTGGTTAATTTCTTCACGTAGTTCATATTCGGTGCTTGTGTCATTTATGAAAGTATTTTCTGTGCTTTTTGATAATCTTTCTCCAGATATGCAAGAGTCATCGCATACTGAGATGTCGTCTTGTGTTAAGATGTGGGAGTCAATGGATACATCAGTGTCCATAGATGCGGTGGGATAGCTGGATCGTTGGATGTTTGCATCACTCGACGAAGTCTTTGCGTGTATTGAAGCTTTCGCGGCAGCTTGCTTTCTAGTAGATACGGAGGNTAGAACGCGAGCTACACATGTTTAAACCTTCAAACCGCTCTCCTGTAAAATTGGCCGTTTTCAGATACGTTTTTATACGTAGGGACCGTCGATACAGTTTCTCTGAGAGCCCCACACAGTCAAATTCATATCTCCTTTGACATTTTGAGCATGCAACGGTATCTTTTTTATTAACTTTAGCCTTGCATTTAGTACAACAAACAATATCTGGTGCCATCTTTATGTATTTATCTCAAAATACAAAAATTTCAAGCGTAGGCGGTCTCGAACCCGCGTTTCTGACGTTTGGTGTACAAGTCTAAGCCGTTGGGCTGTCAGCAGTTATAATAGCGGCAGCGAAAATGATAACTGGTTGTATCTTATGTTGTTGTTTTATTGGCGATGACGGCAGTTCGATTTTGTGAGTTAGTTGCGTTGGGTAGGACGTAGGTGAAGACGGTGTCACTAGATGGCGTTATTTTTTCTCTATCCAATAGTGCGCCTTATTACTGTATAGTAATANTTATCCAATAGTGCGCCTTATTACTATACAGTAATAGGTTTTGTTGTTCCGTAACACCCAGATCAGTTCAAATAAAATAAACCGTCAGTTAAATTATCAATTTGGAATTTTGCACATATTACTTAATGAGCACGATAGTCACTTTTATTGTTTACATTACACTGCACAAAATAGTTTTTATTGTTATTTGATGATTTCGTCCAGGTGAATTAGGATGGTTTTTTGTCAATATTTGTTGATAACACTGTACACAGTACTTATGTTCATATTTCACGCACTTCGTCGAAATTCTTGGGGATAACACTTGTACACGATGTTTATGATAAGCTGTACGCGATTTTGATGGAATCAGCAACGTAAATATACTTTTTACATTTTTACGCTTAGAAAATATACAGAGCCGATGTTTACTTGACGGCAACGCCATCTATCGTTTCCAATTTATTAAAACTCCTTCAGGCTACACGTTATGCAATAAAAAATGATGAGATGACTGGTTAAACGATAGAGGTAGGCGTATTTGAAGGATATTGCCGGAGACAAAAGAAAACGGCGTAGGCACCTATTCCGGCGGGGCCTCTACTCATATCGTGCGGCTATAAAACCCTCTCACGGCATCACCATCATCAGATAGCGGTCGTCAGCGCGCTCCCGGCGACTTTCGTGCCCGACGCGGCACGCCCGCGCCCCGGGCACGCCGGCTCTATCGCCGCATCTTTAAAATCAAAACCTAGGACCCAAAGCGTCATCAATTTGCATGCGAAAATGAAACGCGCCACTCATTTCGCACGATACCAAAATGACACGATAAAATTCTTACTATCGTCGATAAGATTGAGTTTTTGTGTAACGGCGCACCTCGCGGCGAGCGGGTTTACGACGCGCCTCGGGCTGGGTTTGAAAATTTCGCTGTCACCGGTTTTTTCCAGATTGCCCCCAGATATAATCTTCGATTCTAACTGGCCGTAAAGCCAAATAAGTTTGGAAGAGTGTATTATCCGTCGGATTTTATTATAGTGTGCAGCGATTATTATCTAGTGTGATGTCTAGCGAGAGTTGCGCTTTAGCTCTCCGGCGAGGGTAGCAGTTCATACGTACGTGGGTCGGGAATGTCGCTAACAATCACCTATTCTGAGCTTGTAAAATTGAGATAATTGTGTTTAGTAACGAATGCCCACTTATAGGCTGCTGGTTTTATAGTAGACGTTTTCAAGGTTGATATAACCACCTCGATTTCTAGATTTAAAGAGGGATATATTATGCAATAAACGTTTTTGAGTTTGAATTTGAATCTCTTCTTATCTCCTATGTAACATTATCTGTAGTTACTTGAACTATTTCATGGTAAAATTTTCTGCATAACGCGTTGCTTTAAGCTAGTGTGTTGGTTTTACATAATAGGGACCTAAATTATACTTGAATCCGACTCGTCGAATGTTCCAATCCGCGCACATAAATAAGGCCGCCTGGATGTACCGTCGTCAGCGAGATCTATCGCCGTGTCACTTTCTCAAGAACAAACAGTTTAATTACATCTCAAACATGTTAAATAAATCGTCTTCGATAGTTAAATTGCTGTGACCCTGAATTTCATTTGGAAAATGTTTATTTCAAGTTCTAAGCGTGAATATCATTAGGCAGATAGTGATGCTGTCACTTAGATGCCTTGAGATATTACACGGATGCATAGACTTCTTTTATTAGTGGAAAGGAAAACAAAGGATGCTGTGTGCAAGCAAACGCAACGCAAAATTTATGTAGAGCCGTGGTTGTAGCGACTTTCGAGCTTCACTAGCTTATTCTTGCTTCGTAAATGCCCATGAAATTAATAAACAATCATCATCAAAATAGTTATAATAGAAATATAAATATTGCTGTACTTATTTGGATAACGTAACATTCGTCAAACGCCAGTCACCCGCCAACCCGCGTAGGTAAGCGATAAACGCGTGCGTAGGTGGCCCACTAAACACGACTGAGATGACCCCGCGTACCTACATGTAGGCAATCGCGAACACATGTTCACACTATTGTATCGTTCGTTCGTTCGATTCAGCCGAAAGACGTCCACTCCTGGACAAAGGCCTCCCCCAAGGATTTCCACAAAGACCGGTCCTGCGCCGCTTGCATCCAGGTACTTCCCGCGACCTTCACCAGATCGTCGGTCCACCTAGTGGGAGGCCTGCCCACGCTACGTCTTCCAGCTCGTGGTCGCCACTCAAGAACTTTCCTGCCCCAGCGGCCATCAGCTCTTCGAGCTATGTGCCCCGCCCACACTATTGTATATGGTGATGATATCCTATACAAATAGCAGTGCAGACAATTTACCAATTAAAAGAGAATTTATTTAAGTGCTTTAAACGTTAAAGCTGAATAAAGATACATAACGCTTTATAAAAAGGTAGTAAATAATTATTGCGTGATAACCGCTTTTTCGTGTTATCGTATAAATAGTGACATGTCTTATTTTATCAGTAGTTTTGGTTTCGTAAAATGACAAACACAATAAATTTGATATAACATTTATGAGTAGAGAACTTGATTTAAATACGATTAAGAAGTAAACATAGAGTTCTTTCAGACACTAATGTTTCTGACTGTACCGCTTACGTTTTTTTAATATCCATTTAGTTTGTAATTGTGTTACAAACTACATAGGTCCAGATTAAACGACCCATTGATCTCTTTCTTAATTATTATGGAAGTCAGATATTTACAATATTTACAGATCTGACTTCCATTACTGATATGCAGCAAATTTAATTTAAATAATATGCCCATATATTATATGAATTAGTTAAAAATTTATTAGTTTTTCATGGTACATATAGTTTTTCACCTCGGGACTGAGAACTTCGTGCGTAGAAGCTCGCGTTGCGGTCCTTTCTTCAGCCAGAATAGTCCAAGCGTATGAGTATGTGTTTAATTAACTGTTGGCTGGCATAGGAAGGAAAAGCAGACAGTTTTCATGGAAAACGATTGCCAATTTCCATCAAGTGTATCACGAAATTAAGCTGTGATGGATGTCTGGAGCAAGATTAGGAACGGTAAAAACTTGACGATAAAAATATGATCATTGTCACCTGCCAATAACTCCTCGGTTAGTGCGGCCTAACGACATTTCTCGCGCCATTACCCGCAGATAAAAAACAAAGCCGCCCTAATGACTTCGACGATTACCAATCACCGGAAAAAATCGCCTCAGATTGCCCGCGTGACGTCACACCCGCCCACAGATTCCAGATACGTTTCTTTCTGATTTAAAATTGTAGGTTCTACTTGACACAAAAGGTTTGTTTAATTAATTGAATTGATAATTCAAGGTTCTATCGGGTTTCCTTGGCGTTCCTAGCATGTGCATTGACCGAATAGGATACAAATAGTTTAAAACAAACATTAATGCGGAATGTAGATACCAAATTGAGCTTCAACTCAGCAAAAAATTGGTTGGTTGACTTTTGTTGGAAATTAATTAAATAATAGCACATGATTAAGTTTCCTAAATTAGTAATAATAAAATTACAAGACATCGTATTATAATTATAATATATTTTTTATCAATAGCGCCGGCTGTTTTCCTTGCTAGTCCCCATCTTGATGTTATTGCCAAAATTTTTAACTGGCAGTCTAAGTGGCAGTTATCAATTACCTCACTAACCCTTTCGGAGGAAATATTTTAAAACAATCCAAAAGGTTTATTAGTAATAAAGACGGGCTGCGCGCGAGCAGGAGTTCGGAACTGAGCCGGCCGTTATTCCCTTACTTAGCCCAATAAAACGAATTAAAACCTAATTAGGAGCCGCGATTTTTGAACATTAAAAGAGGGGCGGAATTAATTAGTGGAGGGCAGAAGCAATGATTCCAGTTCGGCGAGTAATTGCCGCTCCACGGTTGCAAATATAAATCAGGGACGCGCTTCGGCCACGACCGGTGGCGTCTGCTGACCAGTAGGGAACGACACATCGCTTAAAAGATGTAACCATAGTATGTTTGGTTCTCCAATGAGTCTGTTATTCTTCAAGTCTATCCTAACCCTTAAATTAAAATGATATTATTTATTGTTTTGGTAGGAATACTCTTTACGAGTATCTAGGCGTCCTTTTTGCTAGGAAGCAATCTCTTTCTGATCCTTTAAATTAAGTCTAGGTACTTTTACTTGGGAAAAATCAAAATAACTTAATAATGAAAAAGCTCTACATTCCTACATTGCTGTGGATAGCATTTCATTACAAAAAACTCTTGAAATACCGTTACTGTATAAAATCTTAAGTCACAGTGCCTCGGTTCACTCGCTTTCACCTTTCCTTTGGGCCACAAGTAAAGTCCAGGAAAAATCTTCGAGAGCTCACGGCTGAGACTCGCTTTGAGCAGGATCTTATTGAATCAACGGATGAATTATTCTGTTTGTCCGTTTTTAAACGTTCCCGTCTTCGGCTAATTGTTTGGTTTGAGGGAAACGGGTTCTTTAATTAGCTTAAACAGGTATAAGGTGGTTTTATTTATGTATGAATCTTCGAGATTAGGTACCTGTGTGTTTAAGATGATGGGGTGTTCAAAGAAGGCTATGTTCTTCTTATACCTTTGGACATATATGGTTACTACTCACATAATTTTTATAGGCTTTATACGTATTTTTTCACATCAACATGTTTTTATTTGTTTAATACAAGTACCTTCCTAAGTAATTAGTAGGAACATGAGTCAGTAGCATTAAGTAAATTCGTAACTTTAGTCGTTTCTCATTTTCAGTTAGTGGGTAGATTGTTTAGTAATGTCTGTACTGTGCTCGCAGCCTAATGTAATGAATACCTACGTCTTTGTTATTTTAAGCTCTCTTTATTTCAAAATCCAATTAAAATAATTAAAATGGTTTCAAATTACTCCATAAAACGTGGTCGTTACTTAAAACTTAGTGAGGCACATTTTGAGATAAATTTCGATAATAACACTAAATCGCAATTAGAAATAGCTGTTACGATTGAAGTTGTCGCAACGGACCCTTTCGATTGTTCGCAGCGCGATAAATTCGCACGAGCGCTAACGGACTTCCAAACGTCATAAATCCAACGCCTCGACAATTAACTGGGCGTTCATTAATAAAATGAAATCAACTTTCGAGCGATCGGGCCCTTCCATAAACACCTTAATTCTCATTAAACGCCGGTCATTTGAGGAAAACAAATTAACTGGAGACGCCGCCACAACCTGACGATGCGTAGTAGGCTCCTAATGACACAAAACCACAGATACTGTATCATAATTTAAAACATGTGGAGAGCCAAATTAACTTAGATGGGTCTTGTTTAAGTCAGGCCAACTAAATTATCAGTGCTTGCAGAAAATGTGTAGTAAAATATCCTAAAAATTTCATAGGTTAGTAGTAGTTATTTTTTTCAAATGGAAATTCATGTTTCGAGAATGTATCTAATTATCTAAAAGGCAAGATAAAGCATTAAAAAGATTTTAATTGATATAAAATGCGTCTACTGTATTGCCTGTCACTGTGGTGCAGCTTCCGGCCGCCATCACTGTAATGGCGCCGCCGGAAGTTTGACAGGTCGGATGAAATGTCGCGCGATTTTTACTAATTAAGAAAGGGTTGTGGCGAAGAGACCCTCGTGATGATGGCTCCTAACCTGGCCAACGCGTGCATTATCTAGATTGCTTTTACCTTATCACTCTGGCAGACCTACAGCACAAATTAGTACTTAGTAGTTATCACTAATTTCGTGATTTGACTAATTATGTTTTTGTTTTCAAACTACTTATGATTAATTATGAGGGTTTTATATGTAGATACAAAAGTAGTTTGTAATGTTCAAGTAAAACCCATTTGAAAATGAAAGAATTAAGGCAAGAATTTTCATTTTAAGTTTGTAATTAGTTTTTCTTGAAACAAAGACTGTACCTACTCGTAGTTACTGCCGCAGGTATCCAAAATATTATTTCTTGTTCTTGCCAACTCCAATCAACATTCCATCAGTGCAACCCTTCTCCCCTTCGATCGCGGGTGTTTTAATTTTTCCCTCCTCCCTGGCCCGCGCACCGTCTTGGAAGAAATGGCTCACGTAATTCCGGCCACAATCAAACTGAGCCACTCGGCAAATTAGTTTTGATATTTAAATTAGTAGCACCGCGGGCGATCGCCGGGGAAGGTTTACAGCATACGATACAGAGAAAACTTTCGTAGATGGATGTAGGTATATGCGTCTAAAAGAAAATTGTATAACACAATACCACCTAGATATGTTAAGCAAGTTGGTGGTAGCCTGTAAGTTAACTTGATTTATGTAAACTCGGACTGTCAAAACCTACATTTCACAAAATGAATTTATTGCTTAGACGGTGTCTGAGGGTCGTACCTTATTAGCAAATGTAGCTAGCACACATTGATGATCTGGACGAACAAATTGTTATACGTAGGCGCGGTAGGTATGAAGATTTTAAATTCGTTGACAAAATTATCAAATCGATCGTAGCAAAATCGTGTCGTGAGCTTAAAAGCTCCCGCCACAGGTTCAAGTCAAAGATTGATTCTCTTTCTACTAACTAACTACGAGTACAAGACAAGTCCCCCTTTGATCGCGTTATTTCGGGATAAGTCCGCTAATTGGCCGGCAGGTTGCTCCATCGGCGATATTGATCTTACGACTCTTGTATGTCTTCCGACGAATTGTTAAACGGTTTTTGTTTTAATTGAAGAGTTAGCGACAAAGGAATTGTGTTAAGTTTAGAGATTTGAAAGGGAAAGGCTTACTTCAAAGTTTGTACTTCTATCTATTTATATATTTTGGCTCTGAATTAGTTGTCATTTGCTGACACGCTTGTAAGCAGAAAGCTTTTGTAGAGTTTAAGCACTACTATTTTGATCACGCTCATTAATAAGCTTACGTTTTGACTATTTCATTGAGTATTTTTTTTAAACCTATTAACTAATGTACTCGTAAAGGCTACAATCAGGTCATTTATTTAATACTTAATTCTACTTGCAGACGAAACCAAAATCCTTATGCACTATAGCTCTCATCAGTTATGCTCTCAATATCCCTTCTATCATATTCCGTTGAAATGTATTCACCAGCGACACAAAAGACGTTAAAGAAGCTGCCATTGTTCAAACTCGGTTCTAAAGAAGTATCTGGCGTTTGTTTGAACGGGACAAGACGGAGTTAAGAAAGAACGCGAAACCTCTCGCAAGTTGGCCTTCGCGGCGTCACAGCGCAAGAGAATAGTAAAACATCTTCTGTCTGAATTATTCACTTAGGTGTACAAATTCCTATACGGTTGGCAAAAATCGTATGAGAATTGAAAAACTTTTAGATATGCTTCTTTATGTAAATAAGGTGCTCAAGATTTTTGCGCTGCTTCTTTTCAGCACTGGCCTATTTATTGTACTGAAACAGTGGTAGGATTAAATAATACTGAGACCTGTAAAACCCCTTTTTAAAATCCTGTTAGAAAATAAATGACTTCTATGAAAGAAAAATATGAAAAAATTAACTTCCTTGCAACTTTTACTACATACATTTTCACAGTATTTATCTTAATGTGCTGTCATCTGAATTAATACGTAGTTTACCTTTCTCTTTCTCTGTGGATCTGCTGACTGCACGAGTTCAATTACTGTTTACTGCAGTGAACTCAATGGAAATGCACACATGTGCAAGAAACTAGATCTTATTATAAAGTAGGCACTGAGTGTGTACCTGAGGTTTTTTGCCAATAACATCAATAGGAAGGGATTGTTTCTTTGCTCTCAGTTATTATTTTAATCTGTTTAGATGTTTACACGACTTATGACTGATTAACTTACCTACTCTACTTAAACGTATCCCGATTTCCGACCTAATTATTAACCTGTTAATGCTATACATATGTATTTATCTTGCTTCGCTCAACTAATGACATTACATAACTATTAACTACGACTGGTATGTTACATACCATAGCCACCTTACATAGATTTTCCTCCTCCTTGTCAATAGTGTCTAAATCTTGTACTATCAGTAGGCTATTTTCAAAAGGCATGTATTTAAATGATCTTTTTAAAATAGCAAAAACGGCAAATAAAAAAATCTAAATGGTCATCTATTTTAATGATTGATCCTCTTTCTTTGAGACATAAAATAAATGAAATCGATCGATATATTAACCTCTTTTGAACTACGCAAAAAAAAATTGAGATGTAAAAATTATATCTGATCGTTACTTGTTGGTCCTCAAAAATAAAATAAATGAGCACCAAATATTCAATATTGTGATACTTTTTTAAATAATTCGATTTGTATAAATTATTTTTTGTCTATATCAAATAATCTTTAAAATAATTATGTTATGGTACTTATTTTTATTAAGTTGTAGTCAAAGGATGGAAACTATTTAAAGGCAATTGATGTTCAAAAATAATATTGTCCCTTTTAAAATATTTTAATATCAATATTCGCATTTTTTTTAAACAAAAAATCTGATTAGAATCAAACCCCGTCAGATGTAAATGTTGCACGGCCGGCTCACCCCGTTATTGTTTAAGCTTTTATTGAATTTACAATCAGGATTATCTCGCCGCGGCCGATTCCTTCGACTACGCTGGTTTTTTAATCGAATTACAATATAACCCTTTTTATGGTGGTTTGGGGTGATTCGTTAAGGTGTTTCTGTTTGAACTCGAATTAGAAAAAAGTTTCTCACAGTGTTCAAAATATTAATCTCATATTGGTTTCTGTGATTGGAAATGAATAATAATGATGTTGCATTTTATTTTAAAAATCATATGTAGGTAATAGGCATAGGTGGACATTTTAGCCAATAGTTCAAAAGGTATTGAGAATCTGATCCATATGTTAATTTAATGACAAAGAAATACAAAGGTGACTGTAATAACTCAATTAATCCAACTGCTCCTTTCGAACGACCCGGCCGGAGAGAGCTGCAAACTTCAGAAGTTAAACGCACGGACAGCTTCTATTTATCAACGAATTTCATAGATTATTTAATTAAAATCGAAACTAATCTCCGTCGGTTCTAAACTGGGATCTTTGCATTATGTGAAAATTGAAAAACTTTTCTCGTTTTCAACTGATTATATCGGACGAAGACGAAAATCTTTTGCAAATATTTATTGAGAACGAAGGATTGTCGCGTGGCAGGCTTCGATACAGGGATTTAAGGGATGCTCCGTCCTTTTTTAATTTACAAAGAAGAAGCGAGAGGGTTGCAAGAATAGTTTATCTGGAGCCGCGGCGCGGCCGGTTGTTTTTAATTAATTAATTTTATTATTTCCTCGGAAGGCGGCGGAGTTTGGAGTAATTAGCGTTTTATTATGATATAATTTTTGGAAGGGTTGAGGTGGGCCGCCGTCGCGCCAGATGCCGCGTTATTAAAAGTGGCTCAGGCGGAGGTGCTCGGACGGCCCTCCGCGATTGTTTCGGAGGTGGTTATGGAAGCCTACGAGATATTTTGGCCGAGGAAATTCGAGCAATTTCAAACTTGTTTCTGTTTTGGTATTTTATTTCGTATTAAGAATACCAACCTTCTCAGCTGCATAATTAAGAAAGTTATCTATTATTATCACTATTTATTATTTGAATAACTTTAATAGTACGGTAAAGATCAGAAAGTAAACAGTTACCCGTCAAGTGGAAAGTGTTTGACAACATGCAACAACTTCCTACAACGTTACAGGTAGAGCTTAGAGACAGGTGGCGCGGCGCGGGGGCGGGCCAGGTGTGCCAGGTGAGGCGGCGCTCACCTGGACACGCCCACCGCGCACCTGTTCTATTGCCGCTCTAATATCTTGCTAACATTTGCACTTGTTCTTTGCTCTTTTTACGCTTTTGTGGTATCTCTACATCCTTGTCTTTAAGAACAAAAGGTTTTCTGTATAAAATATATCAGTTAGTTTAACGGTTTCCAATATCTACTAAGGCTGAGCACCAACCGACTTTAACAGCAACTTTAACAATAACTGGATTTTTGGATGGAGTTTGGCAGATTTTTGACATTTGTTAACGTTAAAATAAGAGTGCAACTCAGCCTAAGTAATAGTTTATGGATAGAAAACGTCTACTGCTATAACTATGGAGAAGAGACACGTTACATTAGTCCATATCGTTATCGCTTACGGTGGCCACACTTATAAGACGCGGGGCGGGGCGGGTGGCAGGTGAGAGGCGAGGTGAGGCGATACCTGGCGCACCTAGACACGCCCACTGGCTCACGTTGGCAGGTAAACCCTTCCAAGGGGCCTTAGAAATGTATTGTGAGAGAAAACTTGACGCCTACTCTCGATTTGTTTTAAAAAGTGTAAATAATAATATTATGGTGCTTCGTTTTTGAATATTGAGATGTGAGCTTTTTTGTGATTGCACGGATTTTTTGTAGTGAAGTCAGATGATGACGTGTACCATCCTGACTGGATTTGTTAGTATATTCATGTTGCACTATGAGTCCATGACACACTAGCAGTATGCTAGTATTAAACTTAGATTAGAAGAAAATAATCCGTACCAAAATGTGTTACAATCATTTTATTTTAATTAATGATAAGGGAAGATTAAATACTTATTTCACACTTAAGTTCACTATGCTGCAATCAGTGGCGTGTGAACATTATTACCTGCGAAATTAGTTCTATAAAATGTTTCCAAAATACAGAGTAGTTGGTGATGAATAAACTAAAGTTAACAGGTAGAGTCCATGAAAGTTAACCATTACTTACTATAATAAACGAGACGATACTAATACATCAGTGGCTTACAGACGCAAGAGCCGTGAGTCCGTGACGTCACGCGGCGGTGAGGTGGGCGTGGCCAGGTGCGCGCAGGTGAGCCGCCCACTCCGCCCGCACCTGTCAGGTGCGGTGGGCGACACGCGCACGCTATATGTAGTCATGTACTAAGCTCGCGACCTTGAAGGTGGTTGAAAAATGGATTGGAATTTTATTGCGTACATAAGCATGCCTAGCCACAAACTTCTTTACATTTTATACGGCTATGATATTATATTTGATTATTTATTTTCAATTTCTAAACCTAACGTGGTGTCGGTAGAGAGAAGTCGCAATACTTCGTGTTAAATCTTAAACATAGTTTTTTTGGGAAATTGCTCTTGCAGTTCAACGTTTTCTTTTTCTGCATTAACAATAAGATCACATTGAGTTCATAGGTATGCGCATGTTGTACGTAAAGTAAATATTACAATTGATTCAATTGTGGGTGGTACCCGTTCGGACGCAGGTACAAGACTTTGGTCCATTTATATTTATCCCGCGAATTTGGCAGAAACAGAGCGTCTGTTAACCCTCGCGGCACCTTCGGGAACACATAAATTTTTTCGCACTTAACCCTGCGCGACACGGAAAAGGAGGTGCCGTCTTACGCGGCCGAAGGGTTGACCTCTCCGTGCTGACCTCACGGCGAGGGCTCTTACCCATTCACCACTATTTTTTGAGAGCACTCGTGTGACAACTCAGCGTCACAAGTTGAATTTCGGCAAAATCTGAATTATGGTTTTATAAACACATACTATTTATTTTGGAACCCACGGACTTTTTGTTATTGCTTAGGAACAGTGTTTTCATCCTCTGTCTCTTAATTTTGTATTTTAGCTGAACAACAATTTTGCAATGCCAAGGTTTTTGGGAAGTTATGTAATATCAATAATGCAAACATAATTCAAAATTGTATCTTCATCATCCCTAGGTTTTATTACTTAAGCATTTGTCTCCTCAAGCTATTTTCTATAGGCATTAATTGTTTGTTCTTCAATATTTTTTTTAAAAGAATTAAGGTGGTTTCTAGAACCCGTATTGTTATAAAAATGTAATTAAAATCATTTGCACCTTGATATAACAGTAAATGGGTCATGGTACTTCATTTGAGCAAACCTACAAAGATTTCCCAATTGACGTATAGCCCATGAGGTCGTTCCCCGAGGCCCGTATGTATATCGCGGCGTTCACTTTTTCGCAACACGCGGCGCGGTGGGCGGCGGGCCAGTGTTTGGTCGTGACTCGCTGCTTAGCATAATCTGCGGACCTTTGTTCGGCTAGGACACGCTAGCAAAACTTTACCCGGCTGTAAAAACGAAGGGAATTTAAATGCTTTTTATTTTATACCGTTTGGGTTTGTGCAGATCGAAAAAAGGTTTATTTGGTATTATTTAGTCGATACAAATTTCATTGAAAGGAGATTTAAGTTTGGTAGAGATAAATAGGAGAAGCTTGATATTTCTGTGTTCATGTGTGTAAATATTGGAGCTTTGCAAGGAAAAAAATCACGTGAAAACTTGATCGGCATTAGTTAATTTGTCTGTCGCGGCACTGTGCTTGTCCTAATTTATTGTACAAATATAGGTAATCTACTCATGATTATAAATAAGACTGCTTATAGCTACTTAATATGGTTAGCAACTCCCACTGAATGCCCTACACGCTCTGCTAACTAGGTAACCCTACACCGCGACCAGGGCTGGCAGTGTGGCAGCTGTCGGTCTATCATTTGTTTGCGTTAATTGTGGGCGCCGGCGCCGGTGACTCAGCTAGGGCTGCTGGCGTGAGGTATTGTGGCATCTAGAAAAATCTATTATCATAGTTCTGAGGAAACAGTAAAAGCATCCTGGAATCAAAATCTGGATCTGGACGAATGATACAAAATTCAATGTGGAGTGAAATGTGTTAATGTGATTATTCACATAATATTTAATATCGTGCGTAGTTATTTCAAAGATTCATTCATTTAGCGCAGTGGTTCTTAACCTTTAAAGTCACGAGGGACCATTTTACCAAATTTCTGTCTTGTCAGGGACCACTTTTTTTTTTTCAAAATCCTATGAAAGGGGAGGTCGATTTCTCGCCCACTGTGCGCCATTTGCGTTGTGTTGACTCGACTCATCACGTCACTCGTTTATTACGATGTCTTCGCGGACTACTTGGAATGCCTCCAGGGACCACCAGATGTCCGCGGACCACCGGTTAAGAACCACTGATTTAGCGTGAAACAAGTCGCTCAGTAAACGACATTTTGAGGAGGGCAATAAGTAATACCTTAATAGTATTTTGCCTCGATAAACACTACAGTCTACAGCATTATCGACGGATTAAGCTGAAGCGGCAAATAATCAGGGCACGTAGTGCAGCCTGTGCAGCACGCAGAACAAAGCAACAAGGTGTTGATGAGATACCATGGATAAAAATATGTTATTTTGACACAATTATTTTTGATGCTACGATCGCATAGTCAGCCCTGTCAAGGGTTGCGCACACACGCACCCGACACCGACACCGGTGTTTGCGGAGCATTATCCCGTCAAACAGCGGGCGCGGTGTCAGTCAGGTGACACCCCGATGATACACGCTTTGCCATTCTAATGTCGGGAAACAGAAATCAGAGGAAAATCTTTGAGGTCCCACAGAAAGGAAAAAAACAATTGAACGCCATATCATTGGAACTTTTAAATATATTTTCTATTTTTTCAATTGAAAGACTTGTATTTATGTGACCATAAAAAGAACATCTAGCCAATTAAAAAGTATTTGTGATTGTTCACTTGCTTACCCGGACTTCAATTAGAAGTTGTAATATTAATAGAAAATAGCTTTGATACAAAAGAATCCAATCAAAATTCAATCTATTTCTTTCTTTATTTAGGCCTTCGTTTAGAAATATTTAGTATCTCATCATTATCAGACATAAGTCAATTACAAATGTTTTTAAGTCCATTAGATAAAATAGTTGAACTCGTTTATTTTTGGGCAGTTATCTCCAACTATTGACTTTAACATTACGAGTGTATTAATATTATAAAAAGATGTAATAGATCCTTCAATTCGTGAGGGTATGATGAGGGTGAAAGATTACTGATTACTCCTTTATGCAAAAACCTTTGGATTTTGATGAAACTTTTTAGTGTATCTAGGCTACTTTTGTTTTTGATGCCATCAAAAAGCTAGTAATACTAGTATAATATACGTCATGCCATTTACTCGTACTTCTTTCTAGTTTATAATACAGTTTAAACTAATATTGATGCCGTCCAAAATAAAACACTCTTACTCCAATATCGCTTCAAGTGCCTAAGACTCGCACTCCCGCTCGCGTGCAAACACACCGAGTGCATTCGGACAAACATCACCTAGTGTTTGCTAGGGAAGGGCGCACTCGGAGCTACGTCGGACTTACTGTTTCAACCAAGAACAAGTTGACATCATTTATATATTATGTCAAGTTAACATACCTACCTATTCAACAAACCTCTGCATTGACAAATTGCAATATTTTCAAATACCCGACGCTTGCCGAATTGGCTACTGATGCCTATTCCCACAAGTTTTACTTCACGAAATGTCTTTATAAGAACTTATAAGTAACGGTGCTCAGAGTGTGTCTGATTCCGCCTGCAAAATATCATAGTAAAAAAAGCAATAGTAAGGGAAAACGATTGAAACATGTCAAAATAAAAACATCCTTAGTTTTTACTTTCTAGGAGAAAATGGCACATCTTTATCTTTTAAATAGAGTTAGTGATACAACTGGCTCGGGCCCCATCTCTAGTGTTTACTATCCCCCTCCCCCCTCGCTGTAATCGAAATTTTAATGGGAACAGGTGTGCGCGCGCCATGTGAGCAAATACACTTGAGGTGAACGCGGCTCTAACTCTCAATTGAGACTAAATTAACCAACATCACTTGTGGGTAGCTTTGTGACAGCCCTGGTGATTTAAATTCATGGGCTCGGTAACTGATCCATAATACCTATAGTTAGATAGGTACGTTTGAACATCTACGAGTATGTTGTACATATATTTCGTGAAAAAAGTTGCGAATATTGCTACATCTTACTTAGGTACCTACCATGTGGGAAGTACGTACAACTGGGTCTTAACTTAATATCCGGAAATAAAAATTATTATCATACTTATTGTTTCTTCTGCGAAAGAAATAGGAGGCATCGAAGCATCTTAGTGAATAAAAACTACTAGCCTAGCAGACCTGCGATTGTTTTCGATTTATAGGTAATCCCCGCGAGGGCAAATATTGACGTAGCTGCCTTATTAATGCTGTATAAAACATCAATTCCGCCGAAATCACCTGGCTTGTTTGCTCGCAAAATATTCCAATTACTTTCCACCTACTCCCCTTTGTTCTTCCTTCATTCGCGAACTCAATCAAATCTTGCACGTAACAAGCAGCCGGCAGTAAAAACGGCCGGCGGCAGACCTGGATTGAAGTGCAAATGGAGCCGTGAGCGAGCGGCTCAAGACGAACAAACATAAATTTGATTAGGCAGGTTCCGACGCGGTGCGCAATCAACAATGGGTGGCGTGATATGGTGTGATCCGATGGCGATACGACTGCTTTTTTGACAGACTAGACTACACCACTCTATTAAAGAATAAAAGTAAGTATTTTCCACGTGGATCTGACGATGTAAAGGGCCTTCATTCTCCCAGAATGTGTACTACAATGTACACGTGGCCAAGAGCGCGGTTGATGAAGCCGTGTGAGGAAACGAGTTCGTCAGCAAACAGACAGATTGCATGCACACAAACTATAGTGTTATTTTCAATAAATTACATGTATTGTCCTATTGAACGATACTCTTGAATTGAAGTTATGACTATTTTGGATTTTGGTGAATTTGGAAATTGTTTCTAAATTATGTAATGGACGTAAAAAGCAAACTTCTTCCTTCCGTTCACAATCTTGCCCTGTAAAGCGTCCCTGATCGCCCAATCCTCGAGCCGGCAACACGCGGCAGGTATCGATATGATTTTATTACGCGCCGTAAACATTTGCTCTGCTCCCTCGCTCGTGCTCGTCTCCCGAGTCGGTCGCCTCCCTCGCTTCTTCTTCGACGAATCAATGTGCTTTTAATACTTGATCTGAAATTTTTAAATCGATTCAAGATGTTGGGATTTTGTTTGTCAATTTTGAAATAATATGTTCAGGGGGATACTTGAAAATCAATCAATTACAATTTTACTCGTTACGTAATCGAAAATACGAAAGGTTCTATTGGTAACCATGTTAGTAAAGTACGATATACGAGTAACCGATTTTAATAAATATTACACTAAGCTTCTCCGAAAGCTTTGCTTGTTGTATGGGATGTTCATGAAAGTTTTAGAAAATACAATTTTTTAAATAGTATCATTAAGAAACCTGACACGTAGGTAGGTAATAGTAGCTGCTTGTGTTGTGATAAGTACACAATGATAATGTTGCTTTATCAGAATTATTATAATCAAAAACTCGAATGTCTACAGTTTTAAAACATGGGGTGAAAGTGCGAAACACATTAAAACTTCTCCCAACGTATTTTTGTTTTTCCCGTTCTCCAGTGTGTGTTCGTCTCCTGGCGGTGATTATGATTTTTTATTTTTACGGTTGTAGTTGCAAATGCGGCAATGATCCCCTGTTATTGTTTATCTGGCGGTGTGTCTCAATCCGAAACTTTATTTGTCGCGAGGGGCGCGAACACCGCGCGATGTAGAGATCCGCGCTGATTTAAACAGGATACTTAATAATCAGTACTAGGTGCTCAACAATGACAATACTCATCATCTGGCAGTTGCTGAGCTCATGCTTATCGTATAATCCTTACAAGAGTAATTATACAAAAATTTACCTCTCAGTAGTCGGTTCATTAACTACAACCATTTGCTACAATCTACTAATGTCTCACATATTGTGAGTCAAGCATGCGCCTAAACCATCTAGGCTCAAGCTTAGATTTAAAGTTTTCAATAGTAACGGAACCATTTTAGCCACAAGCGTCGCGGTCTTGTCCCCTTTCTTTTTTATTATCAGTTTACAGCACCGCGATTATACAGCAGGAGGCGCACGGGAGAAGTAAACAAGCGGCTTAATATTTGCTTACACCCCGTGCTTACTAACGCTTTCATTGCGATTTGGTGGCTCTTATTACTCTACCAAGTTTGAACTGCAAGTGATTGGAGAAATGGATTCTTGTTGACTGATTGCTTGTTGCGTGAAGAAAGTTACTGCAGTTATTTTGGGGGTTTTGATTGAGCTACTGAGACTTGTTGGTAAGACCGTGTTGTAAGATTCTAAATCGACAGCTTCGAGAAACGACTAATATGTTTGTGTGACAACACTTCGGACATTGCCCAATGACGTGCGGAAGAAAGTTTCTACTATCACAATCTTATTTGCGGAATATTATGCACTAGTGCTAGTAGCAAAGTGCAGCACTACATCTAGTGCATTAGGTACAGATCGATAGTAGGTATTTATTGACCGTCACCGTACATATTGGCCGTTAGCGTGATAGAAAGAGCGGCCAATTAGCGATACGCTCTGCACGTGGAGGCGATGGCCTTGGCGATATCATTCAGCCTTATTACTGAGTCACTCGACTTTATGGAGCATGGGTAGGTACTAGTGAAATTGCTGTTTCTTTGATTGATGGATTATATGATTGTATAAAACGGGTTTTTATCATATCGCTGAAACTATTAATCAAAGAAATAGCTTTTTTTAAATGCGATTTTGATTTTACGTACACAAAACAAGTTTGAATTTTGAAAGTAATATTGTCACTGTTTGTTGCTCGCTGTGTTATTCTGTTTTCAACTTCGATGCTCGCACGCACGAATCATGTTTCTAACGATATTCGAATTCAATAATCTGCATTATTCTAGCCCGTGGAACAGAATTGTTTTTATAGGTTCTTATTGACCTCCTATCCCTCGATCTTTCTCGATTGCTTTCATAATTGCCGCCTCATTCAATGCGATCACTACCCTCTAGGTGATCAGGGGTCAGTGCTGACGACACCTGTTATTGAATCTAAGGCGCAGTTATAATTACTCCGCTATCTCAATTCTGCGAATACATAATGACGTATAAATCTTCGCGTAGGTATAATTATGATAAACAAACTGGAGTTAGATAATTGGGACGTAATTTAACGCAGTTGTTTATTAAACGTGTGTAAATAAATGAGAACAATTCTGAATGATTATAATTTATTAACTTTATTGATTAATGATTCTTTTGACATCAAGTCAATTTCTACTTTTAAAGATAGGTAGTTTTTATTGTATGATAATGATTGCACTTTCACATTTAGATTTGCATTAAAGGAGTAAATGAATAATTCAGCCTTGGAATACTTTTCTGCGATGCGACATCGAGAAAGACCTTATTCGGTTTTCTGTAAATCCTACAACTTGAGAAGAAAGAACTCTACACCTTATAATACACGTGTAGGTAGAGTAAACGAAAAGTACAGACAGACTGCTTAAAACCCTCACAAAAACCGGTGTGTCTTCTAACTTTTCTCGTTGCAAGCCGCAGTCGCACGGGGCGAATTAAAAGTTGCCCGTGGATTAAATTCACCCGTGTGTTGATTGTTTTTCGTCCCCGACGGCTGCGCTTGCTGTTACACTCAGCGAAATCGTTACGACTGTAAAACGATTTTGTTGGGTCTCGATGTGGTATTCGTTTACTGCCTTTGATAATTTATTTACAATTACGGTTTAAATGACACTAAACACAAAAATAATGGACACACGTGACGACTGCGTGACTTTCTTAGTTAGAATTTAATCATTAGCGCTATTATACAGTCAAGAGCTTCCACTTCCCCCCACTTTTCTTAAATTACCTTTCCCTTAATAATATGATGCATTTGCGAAGGGGAAAGGAGGGCATCGGGTAGGACGATTCGGAATACAATTTGTTGTCCACCCTTTAATTAGGACTGACCTCTCGGGTACCACATTTGCATACGTCGTCCCTCCTTGGGCCCTCGATTGAGGTCAAGACGAGTCCGGTAACTCGCCTCCTTGGTGCACATACTAATTCGATTACCGTCTATCCTGATGTCGAGATCAAATTATACGTTTCTGTACCCTTTGAGTTGAACGATACACCTGCGCCCAAATTAGTTCGCTGGCTGATTAATTAATGAAGTTGGGATACGAGTGTGCCTCTTTATGTAGCATAATCAAGTAAAACTTATGTAAGGAGTTCGGTCTATCCCAGAAAATCTTTAGTCCTACTAATATTCAATCGCTTTTTCCACCCCTCTTAAATTTTTTCGTGACATTCTTCAAGTTGTCATCTATCTCCTTTTGCCATTAATATTAAAAGGAAACTCACAACAATGTTTCATGTTCTTATATTCTTATTGTTGATCTAGTTAGGGTATAGAAATAATGATACCAACGTCAGGTTACCAGCAAAATAATTGGTTTTAAATGTAATTGCTTCCGAGTTCTAACCACGTACTAATTACAAAATGTCTAGAGCTAAAATGTACAAGAGGCCGACCAATTCTGACCCTTATAGGTAGAGACTTAAGTGCCTTTCTGGAATAAGCTCAGGGCAATATCTTAAGCAAACTGTACGGTAGGTGCTCGGCTAATCTGCGGGCAATCAAAGTTTGCTCATTCATATGTATTAGCGGGCAGCGCCGTGTGACCGCATGTAAATAACGAAGACTTGCACGTACCTACTCATAGGTGTTATGTAACGAAACGATACAAAAGCCAGTTACTAATTCTCATGTACCTACCAAATAAGTATAATGTTTAATTTATATCAAGTTTTTCTTTTATCGTTGATAAAACATGTAACCTTTTTTGGGTTAGATTATTTTCATGGATTCGTAAGTAGGAGTATTACCAGTATTACATACTGGCATCTATTTGAACATTTTCTTATGTTTTTTCGAATCTATCTAAATGTGCCACATCATTTCAAACAGTAAAATCATAAACCTATTAATGAGAAACGTCAATGTTGCGTTAAATAATACCACGATATTCAGAAAATCACTTCGCGAAAATGTTATTTCAATTGATAGTCTATAAGCTTCGGCTGGATATGCTCTTGTTGTTCCATTCATATGTGAATTAGGCATTGTTTGTGGAGCAGCGATGGGTCTGACCTGAATTAGGATAACGATACATCAAACATGAGATATGTTTCACGGTAATTATAATGCGCGTGAAACCGGCTCACATAATAAAGGTGCACTAAAACATTACCTAAATTCCCAGCAAAATCTTCATATCTCAATTTACTATGTATTGATTGCCTCACACGATTGATTTAATTAGGTTCCTGGATTTAATAACTAGATACCCTGAAAAAAAAAATAACTCTTTGCATAGTCAGTTTACCCTTCCTTCTTTCTTACCAAGTCAAGAAGAAAAACGTGGGTGGTAAACTAATTTATCATTTGACGGAAAATAAAAATACTTGAAATAAAAGATGTAGGCAAATCAAGCAATGTTGGATTTGGAAATCCCCATATTGGTTTTCACCGACAACACAAAAATTGTCGATTCGCATTATGGCGCTAAGATGGAAACGGGTTGTGGCTTATCAGTCCGTAGATTAAAATCTCTGTGTCTTAAATCTTTAGATGGTTTTGAGAAGGAAAAAAGGGTGCACTATAATGTATCGAACAGTGCGCCCGCGAGCAATCATTAGCGGTACAGGCGGCGATCAATCACGAGTCGTCCTCGCTGACTTGCGGCAAGCGATCCGAAGGTACATTTCTATTGTGTTTTGTATCGCGAGATACGAGTATGGCTTCGGAGAGGGTTGAGAAGCTAGTTTTGCTGGCAATATCATGATGTGCTTCAGGCTAATGACACAAATTCACGATTTGAATAAAGCATCATATACGTAGTTACAATAACATACCTACAATTGATTGACTTCATGAATTTTGTAGAAGACATTGTATGAGTTGCAATATTGGTATACGTAAGAAAACTTTATGGCCAAGGCAGAAATGTTGGTTTAATGAAATAACAGCTGTCATTTTTATGTGTTTATATCGGAAAAAGTAAAGCGCATAAACTTCAAAAATAGTTTTATATTAGAGAAACGTAAATATTCAACTACTTAGTAAACCATTCACAAGTGCTGTTTAATAGAACTTCTGCCGAACGCCGTTCTAGAGTACATCGTTAGTCCCGGGCTGAGTCGTAATTACACCTAAACGAATCTCGATCGAGTTCCGTACACATTCGTCCACTCCGCCAAAAGTCCGTCAACTAAACTGGGAAAGCTGCGTTTACATGGACCGATTATTCGCCTACAAATCAGACTTAAATAAGAATCTATGACAAGATTAACAAGCTAATCATCATGCCCCAATAGATAACTTTAGTTCTGAAAACACCTGTGCTGTGAAAAAGTGGTAGTTGAAACACCTTTCTTATGTCTTTTGTTTTAAAAAACCGAATTTATGAGATAAAGTGCGCTTAGCAGGTAGATAGATAGACCTAGGTACTACACGTTTTTCATTTAAATATTCCGCCACTTTTCCACACATTCAAATTCAATAATGTATTTGTTAGAATATAATATGTACCTATGTATGCCCGTTTTACAAAATATATTACATTTTTACATAGGATGTATTGTTATTAGGTAAAGTTTTTGCGTATTATTCTTCATACGAGCTGAAAACGGATCCGTGTAAAGCCCCACAACAGTTGTCAAGTTTTCCGACTTAGAGTTGTGAAGAGGTCAGCAATTAGTCAAATTGTAGCCGGAGGTGCGGCCGTGAGGACCGGACGCGCCGCCCGCACCGGACGGACCGGACTCTTCGACTCGGACACTCGCTAACTTGGCTCGTGAACTACCTGCCCCTCGATATTGATTACAGTTTTATGACTTACAATATAATAGCTTATAGTATTTTTATCGATTTCTTGTACAAGAATGTTAAGTGCAATGACATGCAGTCAATGCTTTACTCGTAATAAAGATAAAAAGTATTAATTATATTAAATAGTTACCTATACAACTTACAAACAGTTTTCATTATTGTTAATAGTACGTTTCTTTTTATAAGTTTTTTTATAATGATGGATTAAGAACTTTCTTCTTTGAACTTGGTTAAAACAATTGATTTCTAAAAGTAAACGAGGAATTGCTGTAACTGAAAACTAAAGCAAGACAATGTCACCATAATAAATTCACTGCTCCGGCTCTACTAAAGAATATGTTACTCTAAACCCACAAAAAGCAAAGCGAGTCGTATTCAAAGCGCGGATAAAACATTAAAGGCAATAATTAAAACATTACAGGCTATAGAAAAAGGGAAATACACAGGCTACCAGGCCAGAGCCTGGGTAAAACGGCTACCTCAGACAAAAAAATACCTCCTACTCGTATAGTATTTTTTCAGCTCGTTAAATTGGTCAAGGTGTAACTGATAGGTTTATATACTATACTAGCTGACCCGGCGAATTTTGTTCCGCCTTAATGGCAATAAATAAGCAGACTATTTTTTTATTTCGAACGGGATAAATAGTATCCTATGTCCTTCTCCTGGCTCTAAACTACCTCCCTGACAATTTCCAGCTAAATCTGTTCAGCCGTTCTTGAGTTATAAGTGGTGTAACTAACACGACTTTCTTTTATATATGTATATATATATATATAGGTTTATAGATTATAATTATTATTGTCATAAGTCTGTTTCAACTTTTTTATAGCTTGCTAGATAGGGCTAAGTAAATCTAGTCCTGGTATTTGATCACGGTAGAGCGAGATTATCTTTCATCGCCCTTTGGTTTCCACGTAACACTAAATTAGAGTTCTACGAGTATTAGTCGCCTGCAGTTTTTAGCTAGCGTGCATCATTTTCGTACTCCTTGCAATTTGGCGCCTTGAGTGACTGGTCGTATCGAACTGCCCTATTGCCCTAAGGCAGGGATGGCGAACCTTTACGTATCAACGTGTCACTTTTTAAAAAAAAAATTCATAGACGTGCCATCACCTAATGCTATCAATGAGGCGGTACAAGTGGCGCCACTGGCAAGTGACAGGACCTTACTTTACAGTGGCACTAACTGACGAGGGCAACTACGATAGCCCTTATTCAAAACACATTATTTGCTATTTTATTTTAAAGTGAATTTTGTGATTGGTGGCGTGCCCTAAATACTGTGACGCGTGCCATCGACGGCACGCGTGCCATTGGTTCGCCATCCCTGCCCTAAGGCCTCGCTGGTCAGGCCGTCCTCTCCAGGCGATGGCGCAGGAGGCAGCGACGCCGAGGCTACATAAATTACGTCGCGCGGCCGTCGCTGCGACGACGCCCGACAGCCGGATACGGAACAACTGGGAATTCCGCGGACACTGATTTTAAATTGCGATCTTAATTTTAGCGTTTAATATTGGTAAGTTTTAAGTTACATACCAATATGCTAAACTTTAACTTTAACTTTAACTTTAACTTTAACTTTAACTTTAACTTTAACTTTAACTTTAGCTTTACTTACCATTTTTTTTTTTTAAATCAACCTAGATTTTTTCGAAGGCCCAATACATTTTTGTCTCTATATATATAGTTTAACTAGCGGCCGCCCGCGACTTTGTACGCGTGGATCCCGTTTTACCCCCTTCATCTATCTTACGCGATTTAGATTTTTTCATACAAATGTTTATTCCCGCTAACTCCCGTTCCCGTGGGAATTTTGCAATATCCTGTTGTTACTAAGCTTTAACTTTTACCTGGATGGCAAAGATTTTTCATACAAAAGGATTTTCCCGCTAATTCCCGTTCCCGAGGGAATTTCGGGAATTCCTTTCTTAGTGCACCTCTACGGTACCTAAGCTACGTCTCTTCCAAATTTCAAGAGCCTACGTTTAGCCGTTTAGGCTGTGCGTTGATATGTCAGTCAGTTTCTCCTTTTTGTATATTTAGATTAATGCAATGGGACTTTAAAGTTCATGTTCGATTTTACCACAAGAATAATAAAATTTATATACAGCCCACACATGAAACCTAACGCGTAAATGAAATAAAACTTTATCTAAATCCTATGTAGGTAATGTAATAAAAATAAAATTAGTTTAACTTCTTGGTGCAGACAAGCAATGCTTTTACTTCGAATCGGATTTAGGTAAATTGACAGGCGCAAGGATTTTATTTAGCGCCGCCGCGTCGCCTGCGCTTCGACCGAACTGCAATTAATATTAAAACCTTCTTGGATTGGATGCTGCGATGAAGTGAAACGTAGTAACTGTCTAAAAATAAATATTAGTTAATATAATGTAGCTTTAAATTAACGCAGGTTTTTAAAATAGTAACGTATAGTGTAACCCGAGTAGTCCACTACTTGGGTTATAAATTGTTTAAAGAGTCATTTGATAACATCAATTATACAATTACATAAAATATGAAAGATTATATTTCTCAGCTAGGCTCGTTCTTTTTTTGCTAACCAAGGTTTTCTAATTATTTTAATAATTTTGTGACCTTTAAGCACAATTAAACCAGTTCCAAAAGGCAGTTTTACTCAAGTTTTAATAGACGTGGCGAAAGCATTTAACAATTTTATTTACAAACTAGCTACAATTACTAAGTACAACCTGAAGACAATTTTCACCTATAGAGTTCATAAAACTTTTACTTAGATTCTTTAATATTTTCTTAGTAAGAAAGCACTATCGCCTCCAACGCAAGTGCAGCATCCGCCCTGTGGGCCGTGCCTGGGCGGGCGGACAGCGGCCGCTCGCGCGCGTAACTGGCGTTGAAGCCGCGCGATTTATGGCCCCCACTAATTTATGGCGCGGGCCACGGCCGCCATTAATGGAAACACTTATTCCGACTCTAATGCTGTTTCGATTCGCCATTTTTATTTGTTCATGTTTACGCGTCATGTTAGATTGTTAAGCTCAGTGTTGATTTTTGGTCAAACTTTTATTTTATTTTAAAATTTTCCTAAGTTGCCCTAAGTTTCCTCAAGTACGTCTTCAATTGAAATATGTAAACTTGTTATCATTTGGAGCAGAAAGTTTTTAAGATTTATTTTTATTTTTCAAGAAGATATTATGAATGTTTTCATTACAATTTACGTCTGATCTGATCTGAAGTCACTGATTTTTCACAATATCTTTCTTACACTCTGTAAGTTAGTATACACAAAACAAAACAATCCTCAATTTTAGGAGGAAAAACAGAAAATTATGAAAAAGCTCCTTGATAACTAACTCACGTTACCAATGTCGTGTAACTCAAGTGAAATCAGGTGGAACGGCAATAAAACAAAAGACGACACGCAGTGGAACTCCAGGAGAGTCATGAATATTGAGGCTGCAGCCGCCCGTGAACTCCTCGGCCACCGCCCCCCTCTTTTTCAATAAATCTACATAATTGAGGAGCAGTTTTTCAACTATTGGAGTCGTTCGAGTAATATTTTGATTAACATTTTATTAGCTTTGCAGGACATTTCCATACAGACTACTATTTTCACCTGTTCTATTTTGATTGACAAAATATTCAAACGATTGAACTTAAATGATTGAACAGTGTGAACGTTCTTGACTTGAATCTTAAGACTATTTTGTAACTCATCCATAACTTTGAAATATGTAATGTAATCTAATATTTTCACAGCCTAAGACAAGCGATTACCACACAATAGTCATAAAAAAAGTTATTTTCGTTCCCAATAAAAAGCCTTCCTAATTATTCAGTCGGCTATTATCTCAAGTAATGTGGCCAAAATATGGCTCGCTCTATTACAGCTCTGTCCGGGCCGGATCATTATGCGGCCACGGAATTGAGTGGAGTTTTTTTGCCAGTTTCTCATTTTTATAGGCGGTACCTACCAGCGAACGTATTGCGTATTTATAGGCTAAGCCTTAATAAGTAAGAAAAAATGAATGTAAATACTTTGGGGTAAACAACGCGTAGGGGCAGCAAAACAAATATGTTACTAACTTTTTTTGTCACCAGTTTTTTTCAACCGTCAGCCAGACGTAGATAGCAGTTCAGGATCATTAATAGGTGTTGGTGTCATCCTAAACTATTTATCTTCAATCGCTGCTAGCTGCTTTGAATCGCTACATCTTATATTGGAAAGCGAAGCCCGCTGCGCTTACTAAAACTATATAGGTAGTTATTTAAATTTCGCAGCTCTATGTTAGTTAACTGTTTGACTTTCTCTATCGGTTTGAATTTCATTGATGCATCTACGATTTTAACATAAAGCCCCCGCTCGCTCTAGTTAAGTTACTCCATCGCAGTTTAATAAATTACTAAAACAGAAAAAACATGTAATATTCTGCGGACGGTACCGCGCGGCCGGTGGAGGTAGCGGCCTATTATATTTGCATAGAGAACGCGGCCACTGCTCATATTTATTGGCGTATTTGTCCGCAACTAGCCGCTACGCCGGCCGCCATTACGCTGGCTGGAACAAGATTGGGAACTTTACGTAATAAACATCAAATTATTATAAATGAACCATTGAATTCATAAATGCGTAACAAAATAGAACTGTTTAAATGGTCAAATTTGAGACTCGGAGAATATTCATAAACTGTATTAAAAATTGGGATTCTTCGAAGATGCACTTACATATTTATGGGTGAATATCAACAAACTCGTTTTTTGCCTAATTCCGGTGGCGAATTTTAATTTCCACTTTCCAAAACTTTTTTGTGGCAGAAATAATAGTAAATAACTTGTATTATTCAATGATATGGTAGAGATCAAAATATTATTAATACTTCTCGAGATATGTCAATTTGAAATTATCAAGAGCCACCGAAATTGTATTTGAGCCACCGGAATTAAGAACCAATCCACCGAAATTTATTTATACAGCGGACTTCGGAATGTTACGGATGATTGTCTCAAATTACTTATTTATTTGTAATCAATTAAGTATTATTATGGAGGGCGACCAACTGCCCCAGGTTGGTGTTAGGTTTATCTTCCATAAGTAAAAATATTGGTCCAAGCTATCCAAGTTTTCATGATGGTATCATACCTATCCTATACTCAGAATTACGCAACTAATTATTCGCTAAAGACCGTGCGAATTGGAGATTAAGTATGAAGATATTTCTAGATCTATACCAGCTACTGAACGGAAAACTATGCAAACCTAGCGACAATGAGCTAGATGAAAGTAGTATAATTAAGAAACGGAGGACTAAATCCAGCCAGCCTCATAGAGAGAGAAGGCCTAGCAAAAGATGCCAGAACTGTAAAAGCGTACTGAGCTGCACCCTAATAGTACTGCAAAAATCAAAATGTAGTAATCATTTTTAGACGAACAGGCAATTTAATCACATTTGCATTCTCCAATCACCACACAGCTTATGACCGCGGTCTATGAAGGAACACTATCTGCGGTTGCGATCCTCATCAGTGAGGGACCGAGGAAGAAGAAGAAGTCATCACCGAAATAGAAGAATGCCGAACAAAAGATGCTCAAAAGCTGTCGACTGATGAAGCCTAAGCCACGACCAGTGCCAATCCAGCTCCAAAGCCCCACGAATTTTCATCTCGAGTGGCAGAATAGATTGCAACCTACGAGACTAGGGAAATTTTAGCTGTTTCAGGACTATTCTCATCTGTTTTTAAGATTCTGCTTAGTATCGATGTATAAATATAGCTATCCAAGTCCTCACGCTGATACAAAGTGTATTATAGAGACGATTTTTTTGTAATAAATCGAAAGTATGTATTTGCGAGGACCAAATTGAATATACCAACATGAATAACGAGGATAGCAGAACCATTTTGGTAAATGCCTTGTTGGGTGTTGTAATCCAAAATGCGCAATGATCGGTAATAACATTTATTCTAGTAAAGCGTTTCCTTTAAATACATTTTTGAGTTAAATAATTACCCGAAACTTAATATAAAAATCCAAAC
>NW_021136450.1:0-1517 GCF_004193835.3 Ostrinia furnacalis
AAATCGGTTCATAATTGGCGGAGTTATCGCGTAACAAACAGAAAAAAATAAAACATACGAGTCGAATTGAGAACCTCCTCCTTTTTTGAAGTCGGTTGAAAATGCTCTAAATAGAATTTGAAACGCGTTTTAAATCTAGATCAAATACCTAATCGCAAATTGTTTAAGATAAATGAACACGATAACCAGTTTCATGTATTTCAATTTATTTTTATTTTATTTTTTTGTAAACAAGATCAAGGTTTTATTAGTAAAAAAATACCTAGTGTTTTTCCTTTTAAATTTCCAATAAAATCGGTGTTAAAAAATAAATTGCTTCTAATAGTTTTAATTTCTAACTCAATGGGTAGGTAGGTGCCTAAAATTTACATTCAAAATCACAAATTAACTTTTATCCTTTTATCCTTATCACTAAGTTAAAAAATAAAATATTGCCCTAATATTCATACAACACTGGTTTCATTTGTAAAAAAATAAAATCTCGTTGCCCCAAAAAGACAAAAAGACGACCAATTCGCAGCCTTATTAAAGATACTCCCTTGAGTCAACAGACCTATTTTCACTAAAACTTTTTGTAGGCTGAAAAAGCTTTCGCCTCCGTCGTAATTTCCATTTGCCACTAAAATGGAAGTTGGAACAATACTGATGCTAATTTCACCGGGATATAAAGCTTATCATCCAGTTATACATATAGTTAAGTTATAGTTATATAGTTAAGTTCGCCTTATGTTCAAATTTTATTTTGGCATAAAAGTTTAAATAAATAAATAAATAAATACCGGAAGAATACAGTTAATAATAAAACTACCACCTTAAAATAAGTACCTAAAGTACGGCCAACGAGAAGCGATACCAAATGTAAACAAACCCAATGTCATGGGTGAACCCGTCTGACTTATATCGTATCGACCTTTTGTATCGCTGCTAGTTGGCCGTACTTTAGTTTGCATTTATTATTTTGTAAATTGTAATTCCTGTAATAAATAAAAGACTGACAAATCTAACAGAGTTTCTCCCTCCACTTCTTCTCAACGTCAGCCGATATGTTATGTTTTTCAGGGGTAAGAGTATCACTAATATTTACAACGAGAAGTACGAGTAGAACTAGTTTCATCAAAAAAATATGTCACTGCTGTGTATTATCAGAAATAGAAAATTACTTTTTCATCATCATCAGGTCATTTAGTAAATAAACACTAATTCTATCTCTAATTTACCAGCAAATGGAGGATTTGGCCTACACTCCCCACGCTGGCCAGACGGGTGGAGAATTACCTTAGTAATATTGCAACATCACGATACTTAGTTTGCAGAAGTAATAAATTAATATCTATCTTCTATACTTATAATAAATCTGTAGAGAGGTCAATTCTGTACATGAAATATATTTTCAAAATTACTATCAGGGGGTGATTAGTGATCGATACTGATGCCAAAAATGCAATCAGTAAAATTTTTGTCTGTCTGTCTGTCTGTCTGTCTGTCTGTCTGTCTGTCTGTCTGTCTGTCTGTCTGTC
>NW_021136452.1:0-2750 GCF_004193835.3 Ostrinia furnacalis
GCGCGCCCAGCGGGACCGCAGGAAGGCGGGCGTCACGAGCGCCAGCGTGCGCCGCGAGCGCCGCACGGACGCGTCGATCTGCGCCGGGATCCAGGCGCCGATGGGCCAGTCGCGGTAGTACAGGCACAGGCGGCGGCCGCCGGCCTCGAGGCGCGGCGCGAGGCGCTCGGCCACCAGGCGGCGGTCGGCGGCGGCGTGCGCCACGAAGGCGTCGTACTCGCGGTCGTCGTCGGCCGGCTCGAGGCGCCGCGCCAGCCAGCGCGCGCGCACGCCGCGCGAGTGCAGGAACGCCTGCGCACGGAACGGAATGCGCTTCGTTTAGCACGGAAAGACGATAAATAATAATAACGACGATAATAAAAATAAGAACCCCGCAGGGCAGCTCTGTGGCGAGTCGTCGGTGAGTGGCGGCACACGGTGTCAGTTGTCAATCCGAGCGCTCCCGAGTCGGTCGAGACCCTCGTCTTCGGTTCGCCGAAGTGGATCCGCAGAGTCTGCAGGACTTTTACCTGGCTTGCCTCAACCGGCCAGCCGGGGTGGAGCAAACGGATTTCGTACCAAAAAGGACGCCCGATCAGCATTATCCAGCCGGCCGAGTGCGCGCCTGGCCACTGATTTTTGGCTGACGCCTCGGTCGGAAGGGATCGTGAGTTCGTCACCCGGGGCACCGTCGGCTCCCCGGCGGGCCTCACCGGGCACCTCACCTTGAGCCTGAGGCGCGTCTCGGGGCGCGCGAGCAGCACGGCGGCCAGGCCGGCGGCGAGCGCGGCCGCGCACAGCGCCGCCAGCGCCGGGCCCGCCCAGCCGAGCCGCGCGCAGGCCAGCGCCTCCAGCGCCGCCGCCACCGGCGTGCCGTCGCCGCACGTCGTGTTCGCGTAGTCCAGCACCTGCAACCACACCCGACGTCAGGGCGACGGGACGATCGTGAGCCACGAAACTCACGTCCGCGGGACGCGAACGGTGACGCGCGAGATGCGAACTGATGCGCCGAGTTCGAAACTTTAGTGTCGCATTAGAAGTTCACACACACAAAGTGATCAAAATATGTGCTCATTATCTACTGCGGTATCAGTACTCGACGTTCGAGTAATCTTTAGTACAACGCAAGCAATGTCATCTGTTTACATTATGACGTCGCTGTCATCATTGCAGTCACGAGCGATGCGTTGTTTTTGGGCATATCGCCTGGCCCCGCCCCTTTTCACATCTCTCTTTAGTGTCTGTGGTGACGCGTCTCTGTCACGGTCCCGTTCCCGCCTCTCGTTTCCCCCGCTGCGACTCCCGTGCGGCCAGAATCTCCAGCCAATAAAAACCCAACCGGTGAAGGTCGAGTTCGTCCCGGGGGAAAGTTAACCGTCATCGGACCCGCAACGAAATCGATCAGAATAACACAGAGGGAGTTCGAAGTCGAGGTTGGAGTTTCTCGACAGCGCTCACCAGAGCCTTGTTGGCGTCGAGTGCTTCCAGCAGCGCGCGGTTGTCGCAGTGGCAGCGCAGCGGGTTGCCGGCGAGGCGCACGCGCGCGCCGCCTGCGAACAGCGCCGCCGCCTCCTCCGCCGTCGCCGACTCCAGCGCGCCGTCGTTCAGGTCCAGCATCTACGGACATCGTCCGGTCAGTTCACAGAGAGACGTGTCTCTAAAACTATTTTGTGATTCGAGTACTAGAAAATCTACGCCAGGGATGGCGAACCAATGGCACGCGTGCCATCGATGGCACGCGCCACAATATTTAGGGCACGCCACCGATCACAAAATTTAACTTGTACTATCTATACCCCTCATTGATAGCATTAGGTGTTATAGTAGGGAATTTAGTGCAAGAACCCCTCCACTTTGGTATAGAAGGCTCATTTTTGCAACAGTGGTTCTTTGGGTACTCCTGAGTGGATTTCCGTCGGTAGACATCGGGAGCCCCCCCTGTGGTAGCAGGGGGAGGGGGGGCAAGTTTCCTTCCACCGCGCTTCACTTTAAGGTCCATATCTTCAAAACTATGGGTATTAGGGCAAGTGTGGTATCATTTTCGGATAATTAAATGATGGCGAATTCATTTCTAGAACAAACTTTTTGCCTTTTCATACAAAAAAATTGAAATATTGAGTAAAATTCACAAAAACCAAAAAGTATTTTTTTAAATAAACGAGGTTTACTTTTAAACCACTGGAGATAATCTAATAAAAAAAATATGACCTGAAAGCTACATTTATCAGGATTATAAAAATATAGCATTGTATGGTACTTTTTTCGCAAAAAGTAGGTAAAAAAAATTTTTTCTTCAGGACACAGCGGGCGAATTTTATTACGCATCGGAAAAAAATATTTATTTTATCCATGAATTCATACTATTTGGTTCATAAGCAAGCAAGAATTATTATTTTAGAATTTATTTAGAGTTGCTGGCACATCAATCTACCATGATTTGTATTTTTTCGTCAATTGATTTTGAACTCTATTCTTAAGACATAAGGTTGAAAATAGCTTAAATACATTTAAATATTGAAAATATCATAAGAAGAAAGCACTAAATAAAGAACTTTAATTTGTCTAAACGTCTTAATGATTATTATTATTTTAATTAACACTTTTATTTCTACATACTATTGTACCAGTGATTTAACGGAAAGGTAAGTGTAGGGAAATTAGGTTTCACAATCATAGTACGGGAGATATTTTTAGCACAAAGGTTACGGCTTTGACCGTTTTAGTTGTTTTTTTCAGACAGCACCAGCTTCTGCACTACTTCTTGCACTTAC
>NW_021136453.1:0-1751 GCF_004193835.3 Ostrinia furnacalis
TTCTCTCACGAATCATATCGGTTAAGCCCTCAGCAGACATTTATAGCAGCGGCGATCGGCGATTTTCGATGCAGAATTACGTTTTGGCGACTCTGCGTTTGATATCAGTATCGGAGTCGCGTGATTCATATCAGAAACAAGATTAAAATGGCATTCAGAATCATTTAATCCATGTAAAATTTACAGCAATCTTTTTGTATCGTAGGTTTGCGATCCATGAGGGAAGCGTGACGTACCAGTGCCGCTTCCTGCAGTCCAGCACATACAAGCGCAACCAGGCGGCGCAGCGCATCGTGGTCCGTGAGTTCGGCACCAAGGCCGTCCCCGACCCCTGCCATACCATATTCGACAGGTAAACATAGAAACCCTTGGGCTTGGAAAGTAAGGGCTTCGATACATAAAAAACCTAGGGCACTCTAATTTTTACTATGTGAGAATGATAACACAGTTTGCGGTCACTTAATTTACAAGATTTACTAATGCAAATTCTATTCAGGACACCTATTAAAGGTTGTTTCTAAATAGAAGAAACGAGTGCATCATTGTCTTGTAAATTAAAGGGCTAAGTACCTAAGTAAACTCCGACAAACGTTACTTCGACATTACGTTACTTCGACACTACCTCCTCAGACAAAGGATATTACGCTTTAGTGTCGGAGTTAAAACCTTAGAGTTAGTTAAAACCGTAGGTTTATCGTATACTTAGGGTACCTTCTAATATTTATAACCTCTTTCTGGTTTAAATAAACCTGTTTAACCGACTTCAACAAAAGGAGGAGGTTCACAATTCGGTTGGTATCTTTTTTTTACTATGTATGTACACCGATTACGCCAAGATTTCTGAGCCGATTTACGTGATTCTTATCGATGCGGAATAGTTGCTATTTTGTCCCATAAAAAAATATTTGATTTGGTTGAGTAGTTATTATTTTATGAACATTTTTAGTTTTTAGCATGCTCGCGTTAACACTTTTTGGTGACAATTACGTCGTCTAGATATATTTATGTAATCGATGTTCACCGGCTACTTACAGATTTCCCGTCCGAATTGAGTGATTCTTTTTTGTTCGATAGTAGATACTTGCCATTTGGCCCCATACACAATTTAATTTAGTTTAAGGGAGTGCCTCCGCTGCCGGCGCCGGCGGCTGATTCGGCAGCCGGCGCCGGTCGCTCATTTGGTTACACACTGTTACATTTGTAGGTATTTTTCGACAAGTCAATACATTAATGTAAAAGTCTTATTTTCAGTCCTCCTTGATAAGTTGCTCAAGTCTTTTAGAGTTATTTTGCATCCAGTTTGTTTTTGAATTATTTTGATCTACCTAATACCTATTTTTTTATTGGTTTTTCAGTTTCGAACAGATTTTTTTCGGAATCGATTCCTTTCAAAACTTCGGTAGTTTTGGAGATATTTTTTGAATGAAGTGTTAGGTTGTTGTCATAAATAAACATTATAAGATGACGAACAACTACCGAAAATGTATCTTGAAGGACAGTACGGTCGACATTTGTCGAGCATGCCACCGTCCCGGAGAGTCACTCAGGCATATAATTTCCGGTTGTTCGCATCTTGCTAACGGTGAGTATTTGCACAGGCATAACCTAGTAGCCAGAATCATCCATCAGCAACTTGCTCTTCAGTACGGCCTTCTTGAATCTGAGTCGCCATATTACCAGTACCAGCCGGTGCCAGTTCTTGAAAATGGTCATGCATTGCTCTATTGGGATCGGTCTTTCACAGACAGGAC
>NW_021136454.1:0-33230 GCF_004193835.3 Ostrinia furnacalis
TGAAAATTCACAATTGTTTCAATATGATCTATTATGGGAGCCAAAAATGAGAAAAGCATACACACAAAAAAACATCAAATAAAACATTCCATTCACTCTTAGTAATGATAGCCATAGTAGGAATAGCGGTAAAAACTGTGTTATATTGCAGAAAGAAATATTTCGCAATAAAAAAAAATCAATGTTATGCATATAGAGGTGCATTTTTGTAGCTCCTAATTTTCCTTTGTGTACATTAAATGACGTAATACCAATCATATTAATAAGTAAATCCAATTACCAAAAAGATGAAAATACTCAGACAACATTTTTATGCGATTGACGGTTATGAATTGTGCTTATGAACTTACTTACATTGCATAATTCAGTATAATTTACTTTATAATATAATATGACATTGAATACCAAGTTCTGTTTAGTGTTTTAGTTGCACTGAATTTCATATTTTATTATTATTTCCATAAAAGTAGGTACCGCAGGGTTGGAAAAAGAAACCATTTCTTTTAAATTCCATAACACAAACCGTCCAAAATGCTTCAAACATTGTGTTCCTTTTGTTTTTCATGTTTCTTTTTTTTTTTTACTTAGGTCCGAGAGATAGATAAAAATATTTAAAACTAAAGGCAATACCCATAGTCTAATAAACTACTTTATTTCAACGGCCAATGAAGTTCTTTCCTATCCCGATAGGGTTGACTTTACCGGAGGGGATTTTGAAGTTAATAAATTTGAATGTCTTGCTTTTTACTATTTCATATCATTATTAGTTCTATGACTGTTAATACCCCATAAAATAACACATATGAATTAAGAACCACCTCATTTTTTTTTAAGTCTGTTATAATGTTAACTCCAGAACACAGAAAAAAAAACATGCACTTTCACAACAATAGTATAACCCAAATTATTTTTTGTCAAAGCAACTAAACAAGTCATAAAATATTGATTCATCTCTATTTATTTCCATTCATTCGTGATGAAAAGTAGTTATAAATCTATGTCTTTAAGCACTAAAACACTGTTCCATTCCAAAATGCTTTAAACAGTGTTTTAAACATGTGTTTTAAAGCAACTTGTCCCAAACATGCCAACCCAGGACCGCACACCATTAAACCAAAACATTATTGGATGTCACGAAAATGGGATATTTACCATTGTCACTGTACTATGTTTATCAGCATATTTGACTACCACTCAGGCAGGTAATTTTCATGTTAATCAAGTATTCACAAGTGTATCAGATGTTTATGAAAATCAGATCGAAAAAAAATCGTTCAAACACTTACCAGGTTTCCNCAAGTGAGTTCACTTGTAAATAGAAGTTCGCGAAACAAAAACAGGACACAACAAGAGCTTTGCTTAATGTGGATCATATTTCATTTCGCTGGGAGGGATTTCCGAGCACGCTGCGGGGACATTACGTTTTCAGGAGGTTTACAGTGCATTAAAACGAGTGATGTTAATGAAACCGACCGAATAGAGCCGAGTGTTGTGATGGTGGGACTCGAACACTTGACTGTGTATTGAAGACAATAACGGTTAGAATGTTCTCAATAAGTAAATAAAGAAAATTAACTTTTTTCACGTTGAGAACTTTAATATAGTTCTAATAGATTCTAATCAAACAGAGAACGGGTAGCAGCGCTCTCTGACAAACATCAATCTTTTAAACTGCGATCTCCAACCCGCCTGCCAAGCGTGGGGATTATGGCAAAACCCTCCACTATAGTGGAGGAGGCTCATAGTACAGTAGTGGACTGTAAAGGGCTGTTGATGATGATGACAATTTAACAAATACAAAAATATTTATGCTACCAGCTGTACTTACTGCATATAGAGTAGCTGAGACAAGAGAATAATTTCGTATCTCGTTACAAAAGTCAGCGCGCAGCGATCTAACACGTTCTATTAAAGAAAACAATCATGGCACAAATTAGATATCTCTAACAAATGACTTAGCTTGTAAAAGTTTAAATTAGGGTAATTTTTGCAATTGATAACATTTGTAAAAGTAAGCGAAAGTGGGGCCAGCTGCATAATAGGCTCTCGCTGGGGGAAGTAATGCGAATAAGCTTATGGCACCTGCTCACTCTTGACGTCACTACCAGTGCTCCGTTAGAGAAAGGAAAACGGAACACTTGTCATATTATCTTTTACTTAATGCCGGTGGACCCGAGTGTCTGTTGTGCCATTTTTCATAATGGCGTGGATATGCAATTGCTTCCTGAAAGTGAAAAATTTGACCAGAAATAAGCGAAAACTCTTCAAGAAAATTATGTTCATCATTTACTTATGTTAGTACTTAATCCTAATATTTACATAACCAAGCAGCAAAATGAAATATACGCTTTTAAGTTTCAGTTAAAACATTTTCCTTGACTACAAAGTTCAGGAAAAACCAACCAAAATTATGGTCCGTCCACTTTGCGGAATGATAAATTCCGAATTGTGGTAACTAACTTTGTGGACTGGAGATTCATGGATAGGTACTGTCGTTCATCACAATTATCTTTTCTGCTAACTCCAACAAAAGTCCTCAGGAAAAAGTTTCCACTTCCAGACTAGCTTCGGCCAGATATAATGGCATAGTTTATTCCAATTTCACCCAACGCAAGCATCCCGAGACGATAGAGTTGCTCTGAAGCAGGGTTTGCTTTAAAAATAAAGGAAGTTTAATACTTGTCCAGTCTTCGGCGCCTGTTTATAAGAAAGATGAGTCTGAGTTCTGCCAGTAATGCATAGGTATAACTTATTTGTAACGAACAACAGCAGAATGCAGTCTAAACAAATATGTAAATAAACGCATGCTTATATATCAACATCAAACAGCATCTTACTTCAATATGTAGCTTATAGGGAAAATATATTTATGGGATAGACACCTTTTAAGTTCACCAGCAATATCTTTATGATTACAAATATAAACAAAACTATATTTTCATTACAGTAATGCATGCATTGCACAGCCTTGTGTAATATGACAACACAGGACATAAAATAGAAGCTCGCGACATCTTGGGTCAGCGAGGAATTTTATAGACAAGCCAAATAAAGCCTCCGACAAAAGGATGCCGTCAACAAATGTTATCTACAGTACGAGTATGTTTAGTCTTCAGGAAGTAACAATAAAGTGCAGAAACACAATTTGAAGCTTATACAATTCTACGCAGTCAGCTTCATGCCTTCACAATTGCTTGATACAGCAAGTTGAAAATGTTTGTATTTTGTATCTACTTAGTAAGCAAAACAAAGAATTCGTTTATTTTTTCAGTATTTTAGTTATGTTACAGCCAATATCAAATAGAGCTTAAAGAATTGTTTTCGTCCCAATAATTTTATGTGTTCTGTCGAACCGTAAATACTTGTATTTATACGTTTAAGCGAGCTTTTTCTTTGTTCCATTTACTCGAAGAGCCAAGGGCATAAATGTTTTGCTATTTCAAAGCTCCGACTTCACAATCAGAGGCACCTATCAATGCCACTACAAATCGTGTTTGGCAAACGCGAAATCGTTTTGCGCGTGACGTTAATGGGATGGGAACTATTCCTCACATCTCCGTTTTATGGCGTCATAGATCAAGTAATGCGGGTGACAGAGCTTGACGCGCATCGCGCGCCAAACTCAATTAATCTACTGCTACGTAATAATGACCGAGATTTCAATGTAAAATTAACATCGAAAACCTTTAAAACCTTCATTTTAGTAGTACTATGCAACTGACACTCACTTAATATAATGAATGAGGTAAAGATTATTTTCAAGTTGATTTCGATTTTGGAAGATTCTTTAAACTTACCTACCCAAATTGCGGAACAATAGCAGTTTACGTCGGCCGTTTGGTGTAGTGGTTCGAAATGGACTACTATTCAGGAGGTAGCGGGTTCGATTCCCGCACAGTACAAACATTTGTGTGCATGTACATATTTGTTTGTATTGGACCGGGTGTTTTCTATGTATAATAAGTATGTATTTACAAAAAAAAAGTATTTAAGTATGTTTATATCCGTTGTCTAGTACCCATAGTACAAGCTTTGCTTAGTTTGGGACTAGAAGTAAAATGTCTAAGGATATATGTATATAAACAAAAAAAAGTTTTATAAGTATGGAAGAATAAACAGTTTCATTTATTGTAATTGGCTTAGAATTCGCTGGCGGACCATTTCAATACAGCTCGATGATTTTTATCCGTTTTATACTGTTTTGTTTCAACAAAAGTCCCATTGGATAAAGAATAAAAATCATAATTTGCTATTATATGATGTTATATATCTGCGTTTGCTACGGATTGTATTATTTAACTATATTATGATTCATAATTATATTATCATCGCGCTGCATCTGTTTATTTCTACCGTTACAGCTTTATTAGTTTGTCAACTCATAAAACAGCTAACGAGTTAATCAGGAGTACCTATCTGCTTGTTCTCTGCCCGTGCCGATACTTCGCAACAATTTTCATTCTGTCTGTTTAACGAAGTTGTGGCAAACAAAAAACCATCCGCCTCCAGCCAAGAAACTCCGACATTAACTCTTAGTTAGAATGTTGCAAAACTGAAAAACGCAGCACTATTTGTCACGCTGACTTTACGTCACGGACAATAACTTCACGTTGAGAAATCCCGCACCACCTCTTTGTCACATTTTACAAAGAAAAAGTGTTTCTCCTTTATTTCATTTTGTCGTTTGCTCTTTACGAAGATTGCAAACGGACGAAATTTAAAATAACCTCCGATTCTTTTGTTTCACCTCACTCAAATAAAGTTAAATGAAATGAAAAATTTATAAATTACTGTGGGAAACAATATTTAAAACATATCAAGTTAGGATGTAAAAAAATAAAGGAAAATCTACACTAGATAGCCAGATAGGAAATGTGATATAAATGTAAGATGATAATAAAATAAGCATTATGAAGCTAAAACGATCTTACCTACGTCACTGATCGAATTTTCTCACATTTCAATTGACCCAAATTGGAAGATTTAGGTACGATTCAGTTGTCGAATTGAATACACGCTGTCAGCCAAATGTCAATTATTATTAGGGAAATTTACGACATACGAATAAGGAAACATGAATCTAAGAAAGCCCTAAAATCTTTTATTTATTTCCGTCAATCTATAAATTCACTTTCGTTTTTCATTCAATACATTCTGAGGGGAGAAAAGAGAAAAGTAATCTCACGGATTGGGCTCGAACACGCGAAAAAGATATTGGAAGCCATCCGCGAAATAGGAACGTTTTTATTCTGTCAGAGATTATCCCTCACATATTAAGAAACAAACTTTAGCGGCTAACCGTGTCTATGGCGCTCACGTACAGGTAACACGATAACGTTCGGCATTTCGAAGGACACTGCGCCAAGATATTTAATAACTTCGGTGATTATTAGGTACAATTTTTACCTGATATTAATTTATCAATGCACACAACTTACAAGAAATTGAGTATCTCACTAATATAACTAAAATCGCTCATTTCGATTAACGTAGAAGCGTGACAGTACAGCACTAACTGCCACATAAATTACAATACCTTAACAAATCATAACTCGTAGCTAATAAAACTTTGAGAACTTTAAATTCAATAAGACAATAAAAAACAAATGAAACCTTTCTTTCCTTACTTTCGTATTCAGGTTAGTGCTAACTTATAAAAAATAAACATACGCCTCCAATATGGAATAATTGAATGAGCCTTACCCAGTGCGCGAAGTATAAAATCATTCATAGTCAATTTTAGCTCAATATTTTCATTCACTTCACCTATTTGTATTCATAGGGAAATTTTTCTGAATAGATAAACGGATAAAAAGGGTTTTCCGCATTACATTGGGGTCTGACGAATGGAAGATGAAGACGAACCAACCGTTGTTCATAGACCTACTCATACGTGCTTCAAGTTTTTCTGAAACTTTAGATTATCTACCCGTTGTATCTACCTATATGGAGAAATTTTATGAAAATATGTCAATTTGCGTTTTTTGGTTGCATGAACTATTCATATTTTTATTTGTGAAGTTAGGATATTAACAGTACAAATATTAGTGTAAGTGAAATTTCCAATTAAAGCACAAATAACATTGTTACAAAATCAATAACATAAATTATAAGGGAACAAATTATTAACGGCGGTTTGCCCCACTTAGCAGCAAAGTTCAAGTCGCCAAAGTTTAATCAAGTATCAAGATTGTTTTTGTAAACTTAATTTTGCGCTTCCCTATAGGTACAGACAGATTACGGTCGAAGTTTTAACTTTCCTTGAATTTATTTAGACGCGAGCAGAACTTTTCAATGCGGTCGAACGAACGCTATGTAGCTGTGTGGCGATGAAGGTAGAGTAACAAGGCTATTTGAGTCTAGATGTTAACAAAATTGGCGAAATCATGGTTCTCAATACCAAGTCGTTGCCAAAATAAAAGAAGAAGAAGAAGTTAACAAAATTCTAGAGCGACAGTATTATTGAGTGAATAAGCGATAATAAAAGCTCTTTTACGTTAAATATGAAGGTTTAGATAGATAGATAGAACACAATTTATTGTACACCACATAAGACAAGAAAAGAAAAACAAATTATTAAGTTAATTGACTAAGATAATCTATGATACCAATTTGCGCTCAGAATATATCCCACCTATTAATTTTTAGTACGCGATTGTGAATTTAGCCATTATTCATCGTGTAATTCAGGTTGTTTATATACTTAATACAATGCTCAATTTTGAGATTTATTGCCATGAAACGTGAGAAATATTCGTTCGCTCCGTAGATAAATTGTAGCAAAGGTAAATATTTTTCATCATACTCTCCTAATTGAAAGTGGTTAGGTAGAGATTATAGAGTATAACCAAGCATGCTAAGTCTGTATAAAATAATAATTTAGAGAAGAATTTCCTAAGAATATCAGCACAACAAACATTACTTAGAACTCCTACATACATCCTTCTGGTGGTTCTTCCATTTCAGCTTCTTTATTATGTTTTTCTTTGATTTTAATATGTATAAAAAAGAAAACAATTATTCAGGTCTAATTATTATATTTAGCCTACCCAAACCAATTTAGTGTATTACTACAACTTCTATTACAATTAATGAAAACCAAGCTAATGTAGTTATGTGATTATTAAAAAAATATCGTTTCTCCCGCTATATTTTCAGTCGCCTAAACTTATATGAGTCTCATACATATTCGTAACATTATTATGTGATGCCGACGGGAGAGTGCTTATGAAATGTGACAGACCGACGTGAGACATACAAATGAGGGTCTGATAATGTGCCGTCGACTTCGTGATAATATATTTTGCACTTTTATTTCAAAGAGCTGCATTATTAAACCACTTATGTTTATACCTGTGCTGAAAAGATATTACTGTCGTAAAATATTTTGTAAATAAAAATAAGCTTGGAAATACAGCTCTTCTATTGGCAAATGTCTTTATTACTATTACTATTTAACACAACAGTCACACAAGTTTCTCGCTTGTTACACTCGTATATTAATACCTACCATTAAGTAAAAGTAAAAATAACTTTTAAAGCGAAGTTTACTGAGATATCCTTAATGTTTTACTGTTATGGAAAGCACAGCCTGTAAAAACAAACGATGGATCGTAATCACATTTATTTCAGCCAAACAAGGCAAACAGACAAGTAAACCTTTCACCGCTGAAAATGTTCATTAAACAACAATTCAGTGCGGAACAACGCAATATTATTCCGAAAAATTAAACGAAATTTTCCCTCTTACAGGCCAGACGCACCTGCATATGTTTTAAAAGGCTTCATTTGTCGAACGTTTTACGCAATTATTGCACTGAAAAATGGAAATTAATTGTTTGCGATTGGGCAACAAATATTTGCAGCAATCGCGTCCAATTTCCGCTACGGATATTTATGATAGAATTCAATACGTGTTCGTCTAATTTAACAAACATGCGCGATTCGCATGAATTGTAATTAACACTAGGCAGATCGTAAATATGTAGTTACAGTTTTATTATAATTTGTTTTATTAACACTTCGTCAGGTTGTAAATTAACACCAACCAATATTTTTATTCGTTCAGCTGTGATTATTGGAAATTTGGTGACTACTCGACTCGTACATAACGCTGATTGTGATTTTTGTGAATTTTATTGCCAATAGAAGATTTGACTTAGTTTTTTTTTTCCAAAATAGTGATGTAGAGAAAAAAACAGACTTGTGGTACTTTACTTTGTTAGTAGTTGTGCGAAGAACCTTTTATCACTACTCATCACAATTAGTAATAGGAATCAAATAGCGCGCAACGCCTTCATTAATTATGTAAACATAGCGCAAACCGTAGTCTTCGTAGTCTCGTAGTAGCGATAAGACGCTACGGCGTAGCAATTGCTAACTACGAATGCTACGACATAAAATTTTTGAGACTATACCTTTACGTATTAAATGACATATTTTTATCTTTTATGAAAGACACCGTAATAATATGTTGAGATTAACTATTTTGGTAATGAAACAAAAACTAAAATTCACCCCCATCAGTAAAATGTATTATTTAACTGATGGGGGTGAACTACGAGTAAAGTCAAATAGTACAAAAGGAACATTCAACTAAAGCATTGAGCATTTTGATCCAACTGTGTCGACATCAATTACCTGAAGCTTTTAGCCTCGAGCATTCGGGATCTATGCGACAAACTATCTCTTTTGCTAACCCAGTTGGCCAACTGACACGTATTCAGTGAACTGAGACCGTTGGAGTCAACAGTTAGCCGCGGTCGACGAGTGAAGTTTAAATCTATCGACCACCGACCGACAGAGAAGTCTGCTAATTCCTGACCGCCAACCACCGGTACCAATACTGTCCTAATCTGATATTATATTCGGGGAGTTAACTCTGCTTCGAGTCTATTACTATGGGTTGGCGAAAGGCTCTTGACTTAATCGTTCGCAATGTGAAGGACGTTGAGCAATTGAATTCATGCCCATAATCATATTCGTCCGTCGCTAACATATTCAATTAAAAAGACATCTTTCCACTTTACATTTACTTAGGTTAAAATTAGTGAAATTAATCTTGATATGGGTTTTGCAGCTCGATCTTAAAATATTACCTATTACCTAATATTATACAGATGTCAAACTCGATTAGAATGGAAATGAAATTATGTGAAAGTGCATAAAAAAATAATACATGGTGTAACACGCGTTCTACGTATGTATGACTGCACTGCCTTTTGTGGTAATCATAATCATCAAGTCATTTAGACTCTACTGCAAGAGCATGACCCACACTAGGGAAAGCTGTAAACCACATTTTATCAAGGAACGGGTCCTAACTCTCCCGTCACTGTACATAATGGAAGCTGCGCTATTCGTAAAAAATAATAAACATCTGTTCCAAAACGACAAAAATATACGCCGCCGACACCAACTTGCACTCCCAGTCCCAAAGTTAGATTTGTACAGAAACGGTCCACAGTATCGCTGCATCCAAATTTATAATCAAGTCCCTGAATACCTAAAAACTAAAACAAAAACAAATACATTCAAATTCAAATTGAGATCCCTATTATTTGATAAAAGTTACTACAGTGTTGACAAAGTCAAAGTCAAAGTCAAAATTTCTTTATTTGTTTAGACTAATAAATAGTTCTTACAAATCGTCATTTTGCTCTTAAGGAGCCTCTACATGTCTCATAATCTTTTTACCCTACCAGCGCTTCGAGACCAACATTTGGCAAGTGCTGAGAAGAAGCGCCGCAACAAACTCAGTCACCACTGTCTGCGAATTACATGAGTGACCTAACCCTTAAAAAAATGAAAGAGAATGTGTCAATATCTTTCAGAAAATAAAATGTAATATAGTGCAATATCCTACTTATAATAATAAAATAATATAATATATACTTAGGTACTTAGTATATAATTGTACAATAAAATAATGTAATTTATATTAATATTAAGGATAATTATTACCATTAAGCATTATTTTGTAATTGTTAATGTTAGATGTTAACTAAGTATTAAATGATTGTGACTTTGCTACACCCTTACAGGGTCAATGTATGAATGCATGTAGGTATATCTGTATGTGCTGAATATGTTAATGCAAATGAATAAATAAATAAATAATTAGCCAGAAACAAATTGACTATAATAACGAAGATGCAGTTGAAAGTAAGGAGAGAAGAAAGAAGGAGCAATAGCTGTAACCTAATGTAACAAAATCAAAACCTTTTAAGAATAGTATATTGGCACGAAACACAAGTAATAAACCCATTTATACAAAGTTACGTCATCAGTTTAATTAAATACGTGACTGCGGTAAAAAGTCTTTATTAGATGTTAAACAGCTTCGGAGCCTAGGTAATCTAAGTCTTCAGCGCCGGAGATTGAGCCTGCGGCTGGCGAGCGAACTTCGACAAAGAGTAATGATGCTGCCCGCCCACTGACATTGGGTTACCTCAGCCTCAACACTTCTAAGTTTATTGCGTTTTGTTTTGGCTTAGTTGCACCATCTAACTTTAACGGTAACTGTAACGATAACCGATGTTTTTTGCATGGAGTTTGACAGATTTTTGACGTTTGTTAAAGATAAAAAAGATGGTGCAACCTAGCCTTTAGGTTGTTAAGATACTCGTTTACGTAACTAAATAAACAGCTTTTTTATTTTGAAATGTTACGTAGCGTGTCTGAAAAAGAATCAGAAGGCTTTCTCGTCCTAACTTTTTGTATCTAAATGTTGCCTCTTTTGACTTTGGCACTGGGTTTAATAAAACCGATTAGAGTTAACTTCACAGATATTCAGATATTGAGTTCACCATAGCAGTTGTACTATTGTATACCTACTACAAGTAATCCAAAATTGAGTTTATAAATAAAATAGCTCAGCTATTTTTGAATAAAAATGCAACAGCAGTAGGTATTCATACTTGTTTGCTAGTTAAAATACCGTTTAAAAATACATAGGTAGTTAACATAGCCCAGGCTCGTAAAGCAGCATGCCCAAGGTTAGCAGCCGCTCAATTTACATTGGAAACTATTTTGCATAATCCCAACTTGAACCAGGAACTCGACGCAGTTTATCCATGTTTTATTTTCCAATATTATCCGCCATAATATCGTAATTCTGTAATAAAATAAACAGCTGATATTTCTTCGTAAATTAATTACTGCTGATAAAGCTAATTAGCTCTGTCATAATGTCTGACAAACAAAACTGTGATTAGTTTCATACACACATTATGTAGGTGCTTCAAGTTTAGGCCGAAATTTTGGCATAGTAAGCAATGTAACTATTATACGTAAATCATCCTGTAAATCCTAATCAAACTAGTTTGTACTGGTTATCCAAAACATGGTAATAAAACCTAGTTTATGCTACTAAATCTGTTTGATTACAGAGCTAATACCTACTATGGATGCTTGAATTGAGGGCAGGATAGGTATGTACTCTAAGTACATACAGGCATGATACGTTAAGTAGCGCTCTAAGGATACATGTAGGAGTTTGTTTTTGTAAGACCGGGGAGATCGAACAATTCCATCGGCAATCTGCAAAAGGAACTTGTTATCTCTGCGGCTCTTGCGTTTTGTTGAATTAGTAAGAGGGTACAGACAAATGGGCGTGTAAGAAACACGGAACGATCTCCGACTCGCCCGAAAGCGATAGTGCTCCGCTAGTTACGATAATAAATAGGGGCTTAACGCTAGCAAATGGCCGATTAGGGCATTCTTGACTACAACACGGGCATTCTGATAAAGTTACCGTTTGCTACGCTACGAGCCTCCAGGGCTTTATGAGGACGAGCGGATCGCGCCTCTGCATCACTCACACGCTCGCTTGTTTCGCGCATATCACTTTGTGGCGATTTGTTTGTAAACGCAGTAAGCAGTAAATACATACAATATGTATAATCCGGTAAATGAGGCAGGTAGTCGAGGTAACATTCACGTGTTAAGTCAATAACACATCAAACTTGTATATTTTAGGAACTTATTATAACTACGAAAGATGCCATAGTGTTTAGATTAGTAGCTTCATATGCTTGCCGTCCTTAGTACACAAAAGCGTACTTAACTATAAATTAACCACCTACCTTGCCATACACGTGTAACCTACTCATAAAAAATTAAAGCAGCCCTATACAATTTTACCCAATGAACGCTTCGTCACTAAAAAGTCCAACGTTAACTTCGGCATTTTACAAAGGGACAAAACAGTGAATTAATTAACAGAGTTGCGTTTTATGTATAGTAAGCATTAACAATTAAAGTAGGTCCTCGCCTAAAAAAAATATTAATGAAATAAGAGAAAACGTGTAAGATCCACCTACGCTCTTACGAGATTTTAATGAAAAAAGAATAATCATGCAAATTGTTTAATTATTTTGGATTGATGTGATAACGCCTACAAAACGTTTATTAACAAAATTCTCCCGGCTCCATTCGCCGAGATTCTCCCATTATACCTTTCATTAAGGACAATTGAAGAAATTAAAAGCTTATTGTTTAATTAAGTTAATTTTCTAAATCCATTTAAGCTTCATTTCACTTAATACTTTATAATTCTTAATTGCATTTTAGCCTCTTTCTTAAGTAGGCGATGGTCTCGAATTTAAGAAATATCTACCTCTGCATTTGAGACTTTTAATAATATGATAAATGATATTGAAATTACAATGTTTACTAAATTACCTTACCAATGAGCTTTTCACTGGCAGTAGCCGAATAAAGAGTAGGTATTTATGTATTTACAAAAGCTTATTACAATGTAATTTTTCATAATAATGGAATAATAAAACCCGTTTTCAATAGGACACACCGTTCCATGAAGATTTAATGACATCTGAACAACAGCATTGTTACCGCAAAGAATCCAAAACCAGGCTAGTAATTGAACAGTGGATAGCCACAGTTAACTGTTAGATAACTATCAAACAGAACATAAAAGATGTGGAGTATCCGGATACTGCCAGTTAATGCCAGCGTTAAACATACACCTATCTAATACAAAGAGCCTTAAAGAAAGGAATAAACAGAAGAATACCAAAACCAGGCTTAGGATGCTACATACATTAGAAGTTTAATCTAATAGGTAGATGGCCGTGGCTAAATTAAGTAATTAAAATTCCTAAAATTTTCGTTTGCAGGATTTAACCACAGAAGCTATTTAATTTATTATGCTGTAATAGGGGTTGATTAGATCTAGAAAAATTAACTAGGCTACCTTTTGTCGGTAAACAAGGGGCTAAGTGAAGATTTTCTGTAACAGTCTAAAATGTAGAACTTTTATAGTAAGCTACAGCTACAGACAACTATTAGGCTGTGTTGCACCATCTTACTTTAACTTTGACAAACGTCAAAAATCTGTCAAACTCCATACAAAATGCATCGGTTATCGTCATAGTTAACGTTAAAATTAGGTGGTGCAACTCACCCTTAGTTAAATAGTCAAATACAAATACAAATCTTTATTGTGAATCATAGCCCTGAAACATCTGCAAGTTATAAAATATCGTATGACCAAAAAATGCAAACAACATTCTTACTCCAATCCTTTTTAACCCAAGGCTCAGAATAACTAATACTAGCGTACCCGAAGGCTATATATTCACACGCAAAGTCATTTGTGTTCATTTTGTGACTCAGAAAACTAGTCATAAGTTATAAACTTATTTATCATTCGTGATGGGCCTAAGAGCGAGGGAAAACAGGCCATTATTCAAGAAGAAACGTGATAATTACGCGAGGAAACTGAGGAAAAAGAAACTAATAAACTATTTAGTGAGTGAGTTAAGAACTTGTACTACCCACGGGCTGCCTTACATTGTAAACAGGGAAATACATTGGGCAGGAAGGTAAACGTTGATACACCATTACGAGCGTACACACGATCAAGTCGGTCGTCCAATTTGCTTGATAGATAGGTACGATTAGGTTTGATTGACTAATTTGCAAAGTATAGATCCCATGCTAATCTATGTGTACCTGCCAAACGTTTATTCTATCCTGCTTGATCGTGTGTAGCGTGAAATAAACAAACTATATTTTATTTATTCCTGTTAAATAAATTGTTATTATGTTATACAGTGTGTCCGGGCATGTAGTGATCAAACTTTAAAGGCGTAATCTATGAACAATTTTATCGATGAAAATACTTCAAATTTGGGGCTTGACCCATTTCTCGAAAAATTACATCGATTTAAGTTTTTAATTTTTAGTTTACACCTCTTCTTTAAAAAACAAGTGAAAGCGTGGGCAGCTTAACATTAATAGGCAAATATTTTATATCGTACGATAGCCAATAAAATTATCTATTAGTAGAAGAAGAAAACAGATACAAATTTCATACATTTTATGGGAGTAAGAATGGATTGAATTAGAAAAATACATAACTTTTTTCACTTCTTTTTCAGTTATTTTCCAACACAAGAAAAACCAGGTCGTTAAGGTGTGTTTTATTTGCATTGTATTATTAGTATTTGAGCTATTCTACAAAACGAATGTAAATTTATTAGTCTACGTCTATTAGTTTCGACGTAATTGTTGAACAAAGATACCCCTTCCCAGCGGAAGGGGTTTTTCTTGTGTTGGAAAATAACTGAAAAAGAAGTGAAAAAAGTAATGTATTTTTCTAATTAAATCCATTCTTACTCCCATAAAATGTATGAAACTTGTGTCTGCTTTCTTCTTTACTAATAGATAATTTTATTGGCTATCGCATGATATAAAATATTTGCCTATTAATGTTAAGCAACCCACGCTTTCAATTGTTTTTTATAGAAGAGGTGTAAACTAAAAATTAAAAACTTAAATCGATGTAATTTTTCGAGAAATGGGTCAGGTCCCAAATTTGAAGTATTTTTATCGATAAAATTGACCCTAGATTTTGCCCTTAAAGTTTGATCACTACAAGCCCGGACACACTGTATAAATCATCAGAGTCCTAACTTTTGACACTAAAACGGTTTTAGTCTAGACTTTAGTGTTAAAATAACATTCTGTCACGTTCAATTTAACACAGTATCCTGGCTCCTGAAGTATTTAGTGATTTATTCTAATATTACAGGACTTTTTGGGCGGTTAACTTTCTACTCGCGGTAACTATTCTTATAGCGTTGTTGGAAACACAGTATTTCAGGTTTACTGTAAGTATTTATTTAATCTTTTTACTTTTTATTTTATTATTTTTACAACTGTTAAATCTTAAAATATGTATTAAATACTATGCCTTATAAACCAAGTTACCAAATTAAAAGCCAATCTGAACTATATGTAGAACGTAGATAATATTGAAATCCAATCTTGATCGAGCAATGTAGAGCAATATAAATTCATTGGCAGACCTCAGCGATCGTCACGAGTGTGGAAATGGACTATTTCAACTGGAACATATCGTACCCCGCCATCACGCTGTGCCCGATGTACAAAATAGAAGACGACGACCTGAATGAACTGGTCAAGTATGATTTTTATAGTTCTTTGGTTTTTGAGCTAGCGTTTATTTTTTAAGCTTTGACCGTAGCTTGATTAAAAAGCTTTTGTATAGCTTGTAAAATTTCTAGGTACCTATACGATTTGCCCATGTGAATTCTTATTATACCTACCAATCTACTTGCATAATCATTACTTACGTTTAAATTCGTTTGCTACGAGTTTATTTTAGTAACTTGTTTTTTTTACCTAACTCCACCCTTTACAACTTATTCTACAATAACATGTACCTAAATGAGACGCACTACCTAGAGACCATATTACTATAATAGATTAGCTTAATGACTGACAAGAGTAATGATTAGATGCACCAATTAATTAACCAATTAATTACCAACGGAATAATGACTTAATTTCAGCGAAACAATGGAAAGCACGGGCGAATACATAGACACGCAGCTGAGAGTGATCACTAGCATCTCCTACGACACAGCAGACATAGTGGATTTTGATAACTTGGATGTTACTTCGGTAGGAAAGTTACACGTAACTTTTAAAATTCCGTGTCTGACTATTTTTACTGCTTTACCTATCTTAGAAAATGAACTTCGAACTCCTCCTATGTTCGTGTAATTTCGTTGCGGGTCCAATGACAGTTTAACTTTCCCCCGGGACAAACTTGACCTTCACTGGTTGGGTTTTTATTGGCGGTCAAGCTGTAGATCCTGGCTACACAGGAGTTGCAGCGGTGGTAACGAGAGGTGGGATTAGTCCCGTGCTTTACCTGTCTAGTGACTAATTCATCATCATCATCCCGCTGCCGCTTGACTATCGTGGTGAGCCCACTTGTAACACAATCATTTAGCTTAGCACGAGGGGCTAACGGGACTATAAGTAATTGCGCAAAATGTAGGTACTCCAGGCGAATAGACTCTACCCCAGGTGGGGTCAACAAAAGGGTTTTTAAGAGTTGAATGAACTCCAAAAATCCAATAAAGTCATGTTAAACTGCCGATATTATAATTAAAATAGCAGTTAGATCTAGATCATCAAATCAGTACTTGTCAATGATAATGTTGTAGCGTCAGTCACGTGCTACTTAATTATTAAAGTAACAAATTAATTAATCAATTAACTAATTAAGTAGATAATGTTCGTGTTTATTAGGTTATAGTTCCATCCGATTACGGAATGCTAGCGGCCATGATGTTCAAGAAGTTCGACAACAATTCCCTGACCACGAGCACCAACTGGCCCATCTCTGTGGAAATCTCTATGACCGAAATGGGAATGTGCCACGTCATCAACTCCAATGTCGCACAACTTGATAATCCTCTGTAAGAAAAAATCTGCAACTTTTTTTTCATCATCATCATCTCAGCCATAGAACGTCCACTGCTGAACATAGGCCTCCCCCACTGCTTTCCATGTTGCCCGGTTGGTAGCGGCCTGCGTCTAGCATCTTCCTGCTACCTTTATGATGTCGTCGGTCCACCACATTGTGTGTGGACGTCCCACCCACGCTGCGTTTTCCGGTACAACTTTTTTACTATTTATTTAAGGTAGTTTTAGGTACAAGTTTTAAATGTGTATAACTATGTAGAACAGCTATCTATTTAAAAATATAAATCATTCTTAAAGATGTTGACGTCTATCTATTAGGTAATCCGTTTTCTTTTTTCAGCAAATGGACAACCGCTAAATATGCAAAAAACAATATTGACCTTTCGGTACATGAACGGGATTTCTTCGTTCAGTTAGTAAATTATGCAGATGTGTATAAGGTACCTTGTACTCGTAATACCTACAATTTATTACCTAATAAGCAAGCCTAATTCTCATCAGGACGAGCTATATTCTGATATAGATAAGTGCCATGAAAAGGGCCTACATACTGATAAAGAATTTAATTAAAAGCTCTTTCATATTTATTTTACGATTTTCAGATTTACATTCATAGCCCAAATGAACTGATACAAACTACTACGCCATCTTATACTTCGAAATTGAATAATTACATAGACTTCGGGGTGAAAGTGTGGAGCACGCGAATATCTCATCGACTAGCAAAATATCCTTTGAGCGTGAGAAAATGCAGGCGAGTAATTAATAATTATAATACAAAATAATAACATTATTCACTACCTAATCATAATTTCAGCATTACAGATGCCGATCTAAAGAATCAAGAGAGCAGGGAAAAATTAAATTATTCGTTCTTCAAATTATCTAATTTTAATTAGCTATTTTCGTAGTACCTCCCTACTGGGGTACCTACTTACTTAATTAGAAAAGTAGCGGAGATATTCGCGAAATCTATTCTATAAATAAAAATACCTACTACATTGTTTAGTCATTGAATCCACCCACAGCTGTAATTACTTACAACTTGCGCTTTTTTTCAGGTTTCTGAATGAACCTATCAGCAAAAGATACCCAGTCTATTCATATACCCACTGCATTATTGAATGCAGAATTAAAATGATACTAGAAATATGTGGGTGCATACCACATTTCTATAAAAGACTAGGCAAGTACTACCTACCTAAGGTATAAAGGCACATGTGCGGAATTCCATTTCGGTTTCCCCGATTAATTCGGAATTTCGAGGGCAGCAAACTATAAAAGAAATTTTAAAACGGAAAGCTGTGATATGGACTTTGATTTTTTATGGATTTTCTCTCTTCCGAAACGGAATTCCGCATGCTTTTAGCCGGTCTTACTATATTCTAGAAATATAGCTACATGAGCAATAAATGAATTATTAATTCGAGTAACAGTGATTCTGTTACTGTTATTGCTAGGTAAGCAATTAAAACTCAATTGCAGATCACGAAAGAGTATGCAACCTAACAGAGCTACCATGCTTCGTCGAGCACAAAACGGAATTTATAAAATTGTCGCTATCTGATGAGAGCTTGTCAAATCTCACTAACAGTAATAGTGCTAACATTCCGAAGTCGCCGAGCGATTGCGGTTGCCTCAACAGCTGCGACACTGATATCTATACCAAAGATCATGAAACCTTTACGCCTCAGGACGATCATAACAGCATGCGAGTTGGTATATCAGCGTATCCCAAGATAAGGATAGTCAAGGATACCATTATCAACTTATACGATATCATCTGTAAGTAATGTGCTCTGATTACAAAATAATTTCGAGGACTGCTTCATAAATAATTATCCTTAATTGATTTTTTATCAATAAAACCTATTTTATTTTTAGTAAGAAGCGGAGGCGTAATTAACTTGTGTATTGGATCATCAGTTATATCGCTAATGGAATTGCTCGTGTTACTACTCAAAGTTTTTTTATTTTATGCACGTGTATTGGCCTCAATGATCATGCGAGCATTTCGTTATATTATTCCTAGAGTTAGAATGTGGACGATGTTCAGAATTAAAAAGTAATTTAAGTAATAAAACAAGTGTTTAAAAATGTTTTTTATTTGTATAAAAAATATAAAAAAAAATAAACGTAATGTATAACTCCATCTTCAACACCACTACTGAGCCACCGACCCGCGTCAGCTCACGATCACTGTAACAAATAAAATAAAATTAGTTTTATCCGACTGGAATGAAAATAAAATGAAGATTGTCTTTATGGCGCAAACGTAAGAAGAAAACAGTTAGGCAAGAATACAGTGTTAAATATTAAAAACAATTACTTCGATATCTTACAAGCTAATAGATATCTTTTATTTTCTAAGTAAGAAAATTATCAAAACTTCTTAAAATATGTATAAATTCATCTGCCTGCTTTTTACCATACATACTATTATAGTATCTATCCTCCTGAAATAAATATGTTATATTACTTTCAGAAAGTAGTAAAATTTCATAAAACTTGAAATTTTTTTTTTTTCATTAAAAAATATATCATGAACAAATTATCTTACCTTCGAAGAGATATCTTGCCATTTGAAAACCATCTTATCATAGAGACATCGGTATGATGACCGAGTCATTGGTTCTTATAATTTCTCTTCATTATCAGTTAACTTTGGCCAAATAGAATCAATCTATTGCCATTATTTCATTGGGAGCCTGAAAAATATTAAAAACTGTTATAAAACCTGTTATCATTGTCGCATCAAGTACGTTGCGTTTAAAATCGGATAAACTGCCGACTGCTAAAACTGGAGACCACCGTCAAGTGACTATGACACCACCACAGTCGCAACCCAAGCAAGAATGCTCTTCTCGACACTAACTCGCTTAGGCGAAAACAGACCGAATCGATGCAACAAATCTTCTCGGCCACTGCGGAACAGAATCACAAGCTGTGGTCAGCAGTGAACGCTTGCAAGTTCCAATGCACGCAGAAGATTTACCGTGTGAAAAGACGGAGGAAAACTGAAGCAACTACAGTGTCTACACAAGATAATAAGGAATAATGACACCCTTTTTGAATCGAAACCCCATGCATGCCCGTCAAAACAAATACAAATCCGTCCGATAACAGATCAACTTACCCTCGGTATTCAAAATTGACTTCGTACAGCAGCGACCGACATCATTGAAGATTTCATCTTCGACAAACGCCTTCTTCTCAATACTAGGAGACTTCGTGGAGCTATTTTTAACAAAGTTTTAGAAGTATGGCACAAGTTATACGGAGAGCGTCTAACCATAACGCCGATATTGTTCGTAATGTGTTTGAAAGTTAAATTAGGGTGCATTAAGATAATTCCTGGCTCGACTTCGAATATAATGTCTAACAGTTAACATTACCACAAACCTTATTACATTTTGTGGCGACTTGGCATCATATTGCCGTGCGCAAGTTTCAACGAAGCCGAATCGACAATATTAGATGCATCATATGGGAACAGTTCATGGAATTTGAGTGACTCATATTGCAGATCCACCTTCGTATGAATTGCTGCTTATTTTTGCAGTGCAGATATCGCTAAAATCGGTTTCAATCGACCACAGATAAAAGGAATAAACGCTCTCATCTTCTCTGTGACTTGCAACTACAGACTACGCCTCGTTACCAGCAACTGTATTCATTCTGACTAATGATTTTTGCAAGCAGAACTCGACGTATAATTTGTTGGATGGACGCAACTGGCTTAGATGCTGTGCAATAACTGACATTTACTCCGAAGCCTCGCTTATCGGTGATCTAAAATCGGAGAACAACCAACACAATTCAGATTTAGTTGTGACTGCATTCCCACGTTTTAATCAATCTGTGACTCTCCAACAAACTTTAGTCGCAGCCAATAATAACAAAATAATACGATTTCGTTGAAGCCGATTGCAATAAATATAACAAATGACATCGATGGCTTTCCTCCATACGAATCTCTGTATGAGGCGATGTTAGATAATAATTTGAACTCGCATGTTATTAATAATAACAACACAAATAAGGATGTTCTTCGATTACCTACTGTGACGTGTTGAAACGCAAAACATATTTTACCCGACTGCGCATAATCAGGAAGCCTATTCTGATACAAAAAAATTACCTAAACCGATACAGCTACTGGTTACACTACCTAAAAATGCTATATGGTGTGATAAAATTGATACCGAAAATGTACACATAAGTCGACTTGGCGTACTATTCGGATAGCTTTCCCAAATTCTTTGCATCTCCTTTAGGTAACATAATAACAACTACAACTTCAATTTAAGTTAGAACGTCTCAAACTTAGTTCAAGGAATTTATTAATCTTAATCATTGGATGTACAGAAACATTAAGACACTTATTCTACTTTATCCTAAGATACAAATGTCGATAGATTGAAATCAACCAGAAGAATAATGTAGGAATTGTAGAGTATACGTTACATCGAGAAAGACTTAAAAACGAAGGTGAAATCCAGGCAGCAGAGTTTTTAGACAGAGCCCACTACAGACCGACTTCAAACCTCATATTCCTGAAAACACAAAACATAACAATTTCACTATTTTATTTTATGACACCAGATTTTTGGACACCTATCATCTCATGTAATCGAATTGGTTCCGTTGATAACACAATTTAATACAAAAAAGGAAATACAATGGGAAGACTTATCGCCGAAAGTTTTTATTTTATGGTGCCAAACAGGGACATGACCAACTGAATAACAGAAATTCAATTCATTACTTTTAATGGCAATTTTAATTTTGTATTTAGTAATAACTGTGAGGTTCCAAACCATAGATATGAAGTTTCGAAAGATTGTAATATAACGTCATGAATGGTAACGGTAAAAACCAATAACGTTTTTGAATGCAAGACAATGGCCATAGAATTTTCCTACTGCAAGAAAGTCAAAGACGATCTACGAATCCAATGTCAAAAAGTAACAGAAATCTACTAACCTCAAGGTTCCACTGATGTTTTAGAAGTAGCGAACATCAATGGTTCTGCCGTCGATACGGGTCCTGTCGAACATTTCTGTTAGTTTGGTGTAAGAAAACCATTATTGTAACACAATTTGGCATTAAAACCATTTCTGTCTAAGGAAAAGATCAGATATTACATCTCTTAGGTAACTTTCTTTCTAGAAGGACATTAGACTTAGGTAAAATTGTCGAAAAAGTTTATCTTTTTCAGAAGAAAAAAAAACTTTCGTGAAGGAAATAAGTGTCTACGTAACTACATTCGAGCCCTGTAGGCCTAAGATGCGCGCCGTGATAACTTTTATCGACGTCAAAATGTATGGGCAAAATCGATAAAATGGCGTGATAACCGCTTATCGCGGCGCGCATCTTAGGCCTACAGGTTTGGACTCTATAATCAGTTTATGCCAGCCTTATCATGAATTTGCAAATGAATTGCACTTGTGTTGTTTTATAATAATAATTTTAAAGGATACTGATAGCTCTGTCGGCGTCCCACTCTTTATGGAAGCGAACGATGGCGGTATCTGGAGCCGTCATTTCTGCAAACTTGACGTCTCCACACTCGCTGAATTTCTCACGGATCAGCTGCCATGTTACTGTAGGTGGAAGCTAAAAGAACAATGATCATTTAATCAATTTTATATCAATAAATTTCCTTAAGTATCTCACAAGCTTTAGATAAAATCAAAAGACATGAAACTTACATTGGTTATGATAACCATATCAGAGGGTTTGTCCCTTTGCTGGACACCTGAATCGCGATTGTAACCTTGGTTTGTTACAGATACTCCCAGTGGCCTGTTTGAACCTAAAACATGTGCAATTTTTAGAAAATAAGAACTTTGTTACCATTGACATAGATGACATATTCAGAATAAATTATAAGTACCAGAAAGAGGTCCACTGTTCATGCTTGTATTGTTGCCCAGCACACTGGTAGTCAAGCCAGAGTTACTCATGTTATTCATGTTGTTCATGTTGTTCATGCTGTTCATTACGCTTGAACCAAGGTCAGTGTTTGCCAGAGTCAGAGCATTGGTGTTCACATTTGCGGCTTGCGCGGTAAGAACTGTTGCCAAGTCGTTTGCTGTCAGTCCCTGCTGCAGCAACTGATTTTGAAGAGCTCCTAAGCCAGTCAGTCCTAAAGCCTGGAAGTATAATAAATATTGTTAATGTTGGTCAATGCAAAAAGTCGATTTTTTACTGCATTTACATGCCCTTATTTTCAATCAGGGGAATCTCAGATAACAAAACAAAAAAACATAATCAAACTGATCAGAATGGTGGAAGGCAAAGTAACTTTGTCAATGTACCAGAAAATATTTAGTTTAGAGCAGTATGTGAAAATATTAGTGATCAGAAGTCATAACCATACCTGGAGTCCTAGGTTTCCACCCAATGCAGAACCGGTATTCAATGAGTTGGTGGACAGACCAGAGCCCAAGCCATTCAAAGCGACACTAGCTGCTGTCGGCACAGCACCCAACACTCCTGTGCTCAACGGTGCATTAGTGTTGGCCAAACTCAAGTTATTAGTTGTTGACGTCTGTTGCAGGTTTCTAGCAACGTCTCTCAGAGGTTCTCCATTAGGTCCCAAACCAAGACCAATGCCTTTCAGACCTTCAGGTAGCCTGAACTCGGTCTTATCAGATAGTCCCCTGTCCATGCGGACTGTCATCCTCCTATCATACAGCATTTGCTTGTCAAACATAGATATGGCCTGAAAAAATTACATATTCTCAGTAATTCAAAATGTAATACTTTAGGAGCAGTTGTAATATTATAATACTATGTACCTGAACTGCCTCCACTGGATGGTCATATTCAATAACTGCAAATCCCCTGCTATTACCATCTTTGTCAACCGCCAAGTCAATATTCCTTACTTTACCAGCCATTTTATAGATTTCCTTGATTTTAGCTCTGTCTGCTTTGTAGTCCAACTATTAAAAAAAAATAGTAAATGAGAAGATATGCCTTGTTTTGTATTTATTATTAAAGTAAAAAAAGATTTAAAAAATTTAAGTAAGTACTCACATTAGCTACAAAAACTTTCTTTACAAGTGGTGGTTGTACATTGATGGAGTCCAAAAACTGAAGACTAAGTCCATATGTGTTGAAATTCTCTGGTTCCCTTGGCTTGTTCATATTCCATCTGTAAGTTTACATTTTAGGTGTAAGTTAAATTAAACCTAAATAGAAATAAGTAGCTAGCTTAGCAATGTTACAGGAAATAACATCATTTGATGCTAATAGCAATAAATAAGGAAATACACACACACATACCCATCTTTGTCATCTCTATTATTTCTTCCACCACCACCACCTGTGGACCTTGACGAGTTAAGCCTGTTGCGCTCATTGCCTAAAACAAATTGCCATTACAAACATTGATTTGTGGAAAATTAGAGAAAAATTATAATGTCTCTGATACCCACCAGTTTCTTCTTTCAAAACTAGTTTCCTCCCATTCAGTTCATATCTGTGCATGACAAACAGAGCTTTCTTCATTGCTTCAGAGTTTGTGAACTCAACTACCCCACATCCTCTTGGTTTTCCATTCTCATCATTGAATAACTCCACATAAGCTACATCTCCCACCTGGAAATAAAAGTTGAAGAGTTTTAATTAAACATTTTGGAAATAAATAACAATGATGCAAGGGTTTCTGTTATAATAATTATAGTGCTATCAGTCACTAATGCAAAAAATAAAGACAAATAAGGCCACACGCCGCCTGTACACCCCAACTAGCACCTTTCGTAATGAAGTTAATACTCCTTCAAGTATACATTGAGCAGTTATGAACAAAATGAAGAATTCTCCATCCAGTGTGACAAATCATTAAACTAGTTTTTTGCTTTATCATCAATGTTTTTCTCTTTCAATAAATCTTTATTATCATTTGGTTGCTAACAGGTTATAGGCCCTCCAGCAAGAGATTAACAATGATGGATGCAGCAAATTGTACTTCTCAATTTTACATTTATTGATCCAGTAAAGCAGATCCTGCCCTCTGACCCCTTTTGGTTTAACAGGGTGTTAGGGAAATCGATAACCTATTGATCTAACTAAAATTTAAATCTCTGCTATCGTCATTCGCATTGCTGATCTCTACATTGACCTAAGCTGCGCATTAACAGGGTACAGTGGAAAAACACAAACCTTTTCCTTGAATAAGTCTTTCAACTCCGTCCAACGAAACTCATAGGGTATGTTTGAAACAAACAAGCGTTTTCCTTCCGGACGATCTCGATCATTAGACCGGTCGCGTGTAGCATCTGAGAATCTTGATGGTCGGTCTCCACGCCTTGATCGGTCACGGTCTTTTTCCCTTTGTTGATTTTCCATCTTGATCTAAAATTAAACAGGGCTGCTTTATCCGTCTATTTAAGGCTTCCATGCGCCAAATAAACAATTTTGTTTATCACAATTTTAAGGAACTTGCCGGCTACACACACAGGAACTGTTTTTGGTGAAAAACAGTACCTAGGTGGATAGAAAATAATTTCACTTAATTTTGTTATTTACGGAATGCAAATCTACCTGTTTTAGAAGTGTTTGGTAATACTAAATCCTAAATCCTTTGAATTACAAAAGTCGCACGAAGGCGAAGCAACAACAAATTGATTGCACTTCAACAAAATGGCGAATTTGTCGACGAAGACAAGTGTTCCGGTTCCGGTCACAGATTAGCTATAAACTCACAGACAGACTGTGGATGATGACTTGGCTGAAAACCTTTAGACACCACACTACCCAAAGTGAATATAATTTTTCCATTTCCACAGCGCGGCAATGTTTGATTGATCGGATCTCCAGCGCTTGTTTTGCCCTACACAATTAACAAAAACATGTCAACATATTAAGCTTTGTTAAATGTTGAGAGGTTTTTATTGATTGTGTAGGGAGAGCACATGCTTCTAATAACAAAGATGAGGTTTTTATCTGTAATTTTATTATGTAAAATGTGAGAAAGTTAGTGCAATGGGGCGGAGCCGCGATAAAATGTCTAGACCGCGTCTAGCTCGGATAATAACCCGCTATATGAAAGGCAAAGCCTCAAATCATAATCCAATGGTTCCCTTGGGCCAGTGGGTAGGTATGCAAGTTCATGCATTTCCTGCCTGAAGAAAAAAAAAGGAAAATATTTAAAAAAAAAATTTTTCTTAGGCACGCACGACACGACACTGCCTATTCAGTTTACAGCTTTTATTCTATAATTTTTATAAAAATTAAGTTTTGTAAGCTGATTAAACTGATTTTGAAATAAAAGTTTCGTTAAGTTTTAATTAAATTTAATAACAAAAATTGTGAACTTATTTATATGTAAATAACGAAACGTTTTTTGGACTAAAGCTCCATCTGGTGGTGACATGAAACTTTTTGTTTGATCCACGATGACATACTCACACATTCATGATTTTGATTGTGTTGCTTCATAAATATTTTTCGCCTACGATAGCCATGCAGGGGACAACCTGTGTTCGATTTTTATTAAAATAAGTAGATATAATAATTTACAAATTATGGAGCAGGGCAAATCTAATTCACCTAGATTATTCGTGTGCACCGCCATAGAAAACAAGGATGAAATAGAAGAGGTACTGTCTACAATTTCGCAGTTTCCCAACAAAGAATCGTTTAGTCAGCCATGTACAACCGCACTTTCCCATATCGACCGTAGCGGCGCTGGTGTTCCACTAGCGCGAAAGTTCAATTTGCATCAAGTTTGATAACTTGGTAACTTTAGCTCATGTGTGATTTCCCATTTTTCAGAGGTACGAGAGAGCTTACAACTATGTCCACTCTCTGGTGGCTGACTGCAGCGAGAAGGAAGCTCACGATGCTCTCAATAATGCAGTGTGCAAAAACCATGAAGATGTATCACTTGGGCTACTCATGTCCATTCTAACGGAGCCTCATAATGCTACCAAGGGCTATAGAGACCTTACTCTCATCACCAGAGATGGTCTCACATGTGTGCTCAACAATTTGACAAATCTGATCTTAGAAAGGTATTTAAAATTTCAAGATACAACTCGAAATCAACTTTTATGGCTTATTAAGGAAATGATAAGAAATGCAGTTACTGGAGTTGATAGTGTGTGTTGGAATCTGATGCGTTATGCATCTGGAGGCGATATCTCTCCTAAAAACATAATCTTAGTGGAATCTCTACTGGACATTTACATTGAAAATAGAGCTTGGCTTGACAAATTCCCAGTGCTTATTTGTATGGTTGTGTACACATACTTGAGGTTGATAGAAGACCACAACATACCACAACTGATGAACCTACGACAGAAAGAAGTCAATTTTGTGATTGCATTGATAAGGGAAAGGTTTGCAGATGTTTTGTCTTTGGGCAGAGATTTGGTACGTTTACTCCAGAATGTTGCTCGCATACCGGAATTTAGTCAACTTTGGCAAGATATATTGACTAATCCAAAAACGTTGTGTCCAACTTTCACCAATGTTTTGCAACTCCTTCAAACTAGAACATCACGCAGGTATTTACAATCCAGACTAACACCTGATATGGAAAGAAAACTAGTTTTTTTGACGTCACAAGTACGGTTTGGCCATCACAAAAAGTATCAAGAATGGTTTCAGAGACAATATCTAGCAACTCCAGAATCACAATCTCTCAGAAGTGATATGATTAGATTCATTGTTGGTGTAATACATCCAACGAATGAATTGCTCTGTTCAGATATCATTCCAAGGTGGGCTGTGATTGGTTGGCTACTTACAACATGCACATCTAATGTTGCTGCATCCAATGCAAAGCTTGCTCTTTTCTACGATTGGTTGTTCTATGATCCCGAAAAGGACAATATCATGAATATAGAGCCAGCCATTCTGGTCATGCATAATTCAATGCGGTCACATCCAGCCGTTACAGCCACTTTACTAGACTTTCTGTGTCGAATCATTCCAAATTTCTATCCTCCTTATGCTGACAAAGTTAGACAAGGAATTTTTAATTCATTGCAACAAATTATTGAAAAGAGAGTGTTGCCTAATTTACAACCATTATTCGATTCACCTAAATTAGACAGAGAACTGCGCACAACTGTAAGAGAAACATTCAAAGAGTTCTGCAGTAACGGTAATGGTGAAGGCGTTTCTGGATTACGTGATGATAATAATGAAGAACTACCCCGCGGAGGCCCTGATGAGCCGGCATTTTCTGATGACGAGGACGACCCACCGCCAGTCATAGCAGAAGATACAGATGACGACGATCTCCCGTTGTCAGAAGTCCGAGCTCGAGAGCGTCCTGAGCTGGCCGCAGCGTTGCCGCTAATCTTGAGGCCGCTCGCCGAAACTCTATTAGACGAACGTACTGCTGCTGCGGCCACTGCTCTACTTAACGCCTGTAGTGCACCGATGCCTACGCCTACCGCTCTTGCCGACCTCTTCACGGCTGCTATACAAGATTTACCTCCTCTTCGCACCAGTCGCAGTCCCAGTCCCGCGGAAATGGATGCTGCTTTAAATTCTCCAATATTTTCCATGTTCACTTTTCTGAGAGGCACCGGCGAGGGAGCAGAAGCTAGACGAAAACTCGTATTAGAAACATTCAAGGAAATCCACGCTCAAAACACTTTCCACAGTGTGGGATTTTATTTACTGTTTTATTTAAAAGTTGGATACGAACGTGAGCGTCGCTCAGAACGAGACGGGGCTAAAAGAAGGAATATTAAATTCAAAGCAGACTTATACAAAGAGTATTGTAGCTACTTGGAGCTCAAACTCGGAGATAGTTTAGCTACCGATTTTGAGACGAGTCAGGAGTGTGATGCAAATGTTCTGGTGTGGCTGATACCAGATGTTTACCGAGAATTCAAGGACCAGGCTCAAAACCACATAAGGTTATTGCATGCTATTGTCTCGACGCTGGACGCGGGTCAGCTTCAAAGGTTGGTGTGTCTGACGCTCCAGGGCAATCTCATGATGTTCAAATCCGACGATATCACCACAATGCTGTCCACCAGCCTTGGTTGGGAAACGTTCGAACAATATTGTCTTTGGCAACTTCTTACCGCGCACGATATATCTGTCGAGGACGTCTTGCCTATCATACCCAAACTCTCATACAAAGACCACGCCGAAGCGCTGACATCAGTTCTATTGATGCTGAAGCAGGAAAGGCCAACAGCGGACGTGCTACGACAGTTATTCTGTAGAGACGTTGACGAAGAGGATACATTTGTTGTGTCAACTTTATTATATTGGTGTCAAGATTATGAAGATAAAGTTGGAGATATGCTTTCGGTGTTACTGAGCACGCGATACCCTGGAACGAGTCCCAATAAGCGAAAACGCCCTGGAAAACACAGCATACCGCCTAACGCCCCACCTTCAGCTGAATTGGTAAGCAATTTTTGAAACCTACTAAATTATTTATCCCTTAATTTCTTAGTGAGCTGCCACACTGGCGGATTACAAAAGCGTTTTCAAAGCGGAGCGGCGACGCAGCGAAAATGCTTGTAATCCGCCAATGTGGCAAGGCCCTTAATATGCCAATGGCTTTATTTAACTTATCATAGGTAATGTAGTTATGTTAAGCCAGTGAATCTGCTTTTCCCTGTTATTAATAATAATGTTTAGCAATTAACTTCTATGAACAGTTAACAGGAAAATGTGCTTTAATGTAAACATGAACCCAAAAGTTCGAACTAACGAACGCCTATAGCGACACTCGATGGTCGATGTTAACGAAGAGTATTAAAATCTTTTACAGGTCCTTGGTCACTTGGAACAAATGAGAGTACACTGCGTGGAACAAGATGATATGTCAATTTTCAACATGGAATGTATGCAGAAAGCTTTACAACAAGCACAGTCGAATAGTAGTGATAGTCTAAGGGTGAGTAACTGAGTAACTATGAGTAACTATGCCATGTACTGATATTGTGTACGGCAATGTTTAACGGCAAATAAGCCTAGGCGTAGACCACCAACTATTAAGTAGTCGGCCGATAGTTGGGACCGATTTTAATTTGTATGAAAATAAAATCAGTGTAATGTGCGCACTTCCACACATTGTCATGTCCATACTGATTAACAGCCCGACCCAACTATCGTCCAACTAAAAGTCAGTGGTCTGCGACTAGGCTAAAGCTAAGAAACATTGACATAGCTGTATTCTAGGTAGATTAAAACTAACTAAGCCGTGTGGTGACGGCAGAGTAGAATACATTTGTCACCAACCCCTACTCTTCCCGCGGGTGTCGTAAGAGGCGACTTAGGGACTACACATCAAACAGAGAATGGGCAGCAGCGCTCTCTGAAAAACATCAATCTTTTAAACTGCGATCTCCAACCCGCCTGCCTAGCGTGGAGATTATGGCAAAACCCTCCACTATAGTGGAGGAGGCTCATAGTCCAGCAGTGGACTGTAAAGGGCTGTTGATGATTTACAAAATTGTCACTTTCCATTGGCGCGGACCATATTTAAAATAACATTAAATAATAAATAATTGTCATTTTGTTAATTGACAAACAAAAAGGCATCGCAAAGTTCATTATTTAGATGTTAATTAGATAATATTAATTTGATAATAGCCATTTGGAATGGAAGTAATCGCGAAAATAATAATGCACTGTTGTTTTTCTCTTTTCAGAAACAGTATAGCGAATTATTTACTTTAGCATGGGAAGACGAATTACCAATTTCAAGGCGCGCTAGAAAATTAGTCTCAAATTCGTTGCCTATCAACCAGAATTTACATTCATCAAATGACGACAGTGAGGTATGTAATATTTTAATAATTTATTAACCATTATGATAAGTAACTTGTTGAGTTAGGAACTTGGACTCTATGTTTTATAAATAATGGATGTGATTCCCAAGTACTTATACCAACGTTGCGTCGACCGCCTGGCCTCCCCAGACTACTTTACCAGAGGTCGCAGGTTCGATTCCTGCACAGCACAATACAAGCAGAGAAATTTATCGGATTACTAATGTTTGGCCAAAAAACGTTTCCCAAATTATCACATCGCAAACAACGTTTCGCAAATTTTCATTTGGCAAAGCAACTTATTGCAAACTTTTAATTCGCAAATGTTTTTTTTGGCATATTATTGTTTAGCAAATTATTGTTTGGCAAAGTATGGTTTGCCAAATGTTTCATTAGGCAAAAATATTTCACGATAAACTATTTACAAAATAATTTGATTGGTGCATAGAATGGTATACAAATTAGCTTGTGGTTATTATTTTGTTTAGTGGGTAGTTAATATAAAATTTGTTATACATTAATTTCCTTATTTCAATCTTTGTATCGAAATTTCCATATGATTCATTAACAATAGAGGTGATTCTAGCGCTCGGCGGCCGCTGCCGCGGCACGCTTCGCTCGCCTTCGCGCATTAAGGGTCACTGTTCTAACCTAACCTAACCTACTATTTTCTGCAATACCTACTTTTTGCAACCATACTATTTTCTACAATGTTTTACATAAAATTATTGTGAAAACCATGATCATGTGCCTTATGCTTTGATTTGTGGGTAACGGTGGGTAAGTATGTGAAGTGTCAATTTGACCAAACAAATTATTTGGGATATAATATTTGGCAACATAAAACATTTGCTATATAAACATTTGCCAAGTAAAATTTGGCCAAGTGATAATTTGACCAAATGAATTAGTTGCGAAAAGTACAGTTGCTAAAAGTTCATTTGGGAAATGAAACTTTGGCGATAAGTTGTTTGCGAAGTGAAATTTGGCGAAAAGTAATTTGGCCAAACGGAAGGATACCAAGTTTATCTCTTAGAAGGTATCAGAAAACGGTTTTATTCCAGTATACGCAGATACGTGCCAAATTGGAAAAGTTTAGTTATTTTAATAAACTCGCCCTTTTTGTTATGTCACCTAAATTTTAACTAAAGGGGTGTTCTTTTTTTCAAGGAGGAAGATTTCGTCAAGCCAAAACAAGCAAAACGTCGGAAGAAGGCAATTTCAGACAGCGATTGACATATCTCATGTAAAAAGGATCGGTAATTTTAAACACCATCAGCAAATTGTAGTGTGGGACATAGGAGGTTAAACACCAAAGTGCAACTCTACAATACAATAAATATAGTATTGTGTAATACATAATAATTGTTTGTTACCTTATGTTATTATTCAGGTGCAATTCCAAGAATGGTACCTTTGTTCGACGGTATAAGTTTGCCTTTGTTTATGTACATTTTTAATTTAGTATATGTTGTCTTATTTCCATAGAATAATTACGAAATGTCAGTAGTTGGCGATAATGTTTTATGAATAATAATTGTCTATCGATTATTAATATTAATTTAAATGGCTTAGGAACTACTTATAATAACAGTAACAAGGATTAAGGTAAATGTGTTATATTGCTTTATGCCATGTCACCAACCGAGTTTGATAATAATGAGTGCTCTTTACTTGCATACAATTAGGGCGGCCATATACTAGCCGTTTGGGCAGTTACTCAACTTGCACAGTCCGCTCGAGTAGTCATTGTCAACTGTTTTTTAAATTAAGAGCGTTGTCACATTTTTCGNATTTTTTTAAATTTAATTTTTTAATTGAGTAGTAATATATAATAATCAAACAACAAACTCGTAAATTGCATTCCTATTTAAATTAGTTATTTACGGAAAACATGATTTTAGGTTTAACTTGCTACAATATCATCAAGAGATACTAATTAATATACAGGGTGTTTCTTGTAAGGTGTCAACTGTCAAGCCGAAGGCAGGTGATAGGTGAGGACTAGACCTATCGATTTCACCCCCATATATGTTCTACGATTTTTCATAGTTTAGAAGTTATCGTTAATTTTGTGATTTTTTCAAATTGTATGACCCAGTAGGCTCTAAATTTTTTTATCTTTTTTTTTGGGTCGACTTTTCTCAGATTTCTTTTTTTTGACAGATTCCTTATTAATTGCAGATTTTTTGAAAAAAATAATCAACTTCCTATCTTTGATGCAAGATACAAAACTTTTGCTAGAAACATAAAAAATATGCTTTTAGCGGAACATTCTAAAATTTTCAACTTAAAAGTTTAAAAAAAAAAAGAAATTCCATAGGTCCAAAGTAATTTTAAAAACTGCGCAGTTTTCTGAACTTTCATAATAACACAAAAAAACATGTACTTAATAGGCCATTATTTTCTGTAATCGCTCCACTAAAGTGGTAAGTCGGAGATTCCGTTACATGTTTTTGACTTTCTTAGGACTAACTAATGTTTGCAATTCTCTAAGTTTAGTCATACAATTTGAAAAAATCACAAAATTAACGATAACTTCTAAACTATGAAAAATCGTAAAACATACATGGGGGTGAAATCGATAGGTCTAGTCCTCACCTATCACCTGCCTTCGGCTTGACACCTTACAAGAAACACCCTGTATACTAAATAAACAGATAAAGGGGACGGCATTAAGGCACTCAGAATTCTCAG
>NW_021136455.1:0-647 GCF_004193835.3 Ostrinia furnacalis
AAATTCTGTAACCGGAAATTAGGTACATTGAATTTAAAATAACAATATTTTAAGCGGCCAGCACATACCTGTACATAGATGGCGCGTCGTCTAGGGACGCGGGTTACCTTGGTGTTCTGGTCGGTCTTTAATGGCGCTTCCCGCGTTGCGCTGGCAGCGACGGGCATGCGGCGGCGGCGGCGCGGCGCTGCGGCGTAAATAACGGCGCCTGCGCTTGTGGAAGGTGGCGTGGTTGCGCCGCGGGCGGGTGATAGGTCTTAGCCCATCATACCATACAGCAGGGCGTAGCTTGTCGGTACGGCCTCTGTATAAAGCCTCGATTCACACAGTTATGCAAACGGCTAAAGCTTAAATTATATATTCAGTGCCTGGATTAGTTGTCATATCAAATAAATACCTCTTTTTCCGTTTTAGAGGATTATAATTTATGGTTAAACAAACTTACCTTGCCATTTTATGGAGTAAAAAAAGAAGACATCTCTTTATAAAAACATGTTTCTTAATTTTTTATATTTATTGTTATGTATTAGTTAATGAAATAATCAAACAAACAGACGAGCAGTTCTTCTCAGTTTTTATAAATTAACCAAAACATAAAAATCATCATTTTTCGTCAAGAAAAATCAACTTTGGCATATATATAAAAG
>NW_021136457.1:0-2934 GCF_004193835.3 Ostrinia furnacalis
TAAACTATTTTTTGTTGCAAAAAGTTTGCAACCCCTGCATACACGGCCCAGGGGTCCTGTGTCACCGAGCTTTGATGTGAGCGCAGATATAAATTATAGTTTTTTTTTTAATAATTTACATGTTTATGCAAGTTTTATAATTGTATGAGGATTTGACAAATTGTGTCACAAAAGTTCCGGCTAAAATGTGATGATCTCATCATAAAAATTAAAATTCATAAAATTAATTTATTTTTGCAAATAGGCTTTAAAAAAGCGCTTTTACACGTCCCAATATTAACCCTACCACTGCTTCGGGACAATAAACGGGCCAGTGCTGAGAAGAAGCAGCGCAAGAAACTCAGTCACTATTGGCAGCCTCCTTTTCAAGGTTTTACAGTCTTTAAAATATACAAATTATAGTCATAAGTATTGATGCGAGCTAGGTAGTTAAACATTCCAAACATTTTTATCTTTTATATAATCATCAACTTTATAGTAGCCCTTTTTCATTAAGGTGCTTTTGATATGTGCTTTATAGCCTGACCAGGAACATAAAAACCCTGGCATAGAGGCGCGTTAATTGCATTTGATAGTGCAACACTGAGTACAGTCGTACCTGTGTTAAATTAATAGGCTAACTTTATGTATTTAGGATTCAGGATTACGGGCTAATTTGATATTTCATAAATTACGAAAAAATATTATTATAGGTAACCTGGTTTAAATAAATTAAATGAAACCATCAATCGAGCTGGTAGGATTTATTTTATTATTCATCAATAATCAAATTCAGAACTTGAATATTCAACTGCAATGTACTGTCTGCTCATGAACGCTTCAAACTCGGTACTTCTTTCCCAATTCCATAAAATTCAACACGAAAGTGACAAAACAATTTAAAATAGGTAGTTGAAACAAACCACAGCTAATTTTCATAGTGGACTGTATGTAGGGTAAGTGCGTTAGTTTTCGTCCAATTATCGGAGTTGCCAACTTTGTGATGCGAAATGAATATCTTAAAATACCCATACTCATATGTATCATATGTCATTTTAGTCCTTATATAGTCTACTTTACGTTAATATTATATGACTATAAGTAAATACCACGGGTTTTTTTATAAAAAATATTTTATGCAGGCGATTTCACTAGTTTTCGTCCAAAAAAATTAGTTTTCGTCCTAGTGTACGCTAGTTTTCGACCACTGTGTAGAAAAAAGGGTGCAGTTGAATTATTAACTTAAAACCAATTCTACAATACAGTAACTATGGATTGTGGTATATCATTTGAAAGGTAATATTGTTAGCTTTCAAACGATATCAAAAAGATTTAAATAAGTTTCTTACCTAAATTTAGGAAAATATTGCAGTAGGTCGAAGGACAAATGGACGAAAACTAATCTACAGGAATAGCTAATTTTGGTTTTCGTCCACCCCAGTTCTTGCTCATGACGTCATGGACGAAAACACAACAACGTTTAAAGCTGTTTTTTGTTTTCGTCCACATTTTTTTAACGGTTTTTATGGGTTTATCACTGTTAAAAAGTGGACGTAAACTAAAATGTTTAATGTAATAGCAATAAAGGTCATATTGGAAGAAAAAACATTGTATTTTGTAGGTCCATTGAAGTAAAATGATTATTAAAAATATTAACTAGGTGTCAGGGTTTCCGTCCACGTGGACGAAAACCAAAATCTTGCAAAATTGTTATGCTAGTATTAGTCCACTTAATTATCTAAGATTTCTATAAAAAAACTTTAATAAACCCTTAAAATAGTGTTTATTATGCTAATAATTAGACATACATGCCAAAAACATTACGTAAAGTAGCTAAAACAGTAATTAAACATATCATGAAAGTTCCCTACTGGCACGTTTTTTTTCTAACTTGACGACGTTTTCCATTCACCTGTGTGCAGCAGCAACTTCCATAGATTTTTTTGGAGTTATTACTTGTCAAATTACATTTTCATGCAGGCAGTACTGTTACTTAGATATTATAGATTGTAACAAGTCCAAACTTGCACGGAAAGTTAGGTTTGTATTCTAATTTTCCGTATTTGTTTGTGGCAAGTCGGTCAAATGGACGAAAACAGGAGCTGGACGGAAAACCGGCGCAATTACCCTACTATACGATAAACATGTCAGTCAATTTGACAACCTTTGTCGGACACATTATTCAATGAAAATATTGACCGAACCCTTAGTATAGATGACCCACGCTGAACTGTCCCACCAAACTCAATGACAGGGGGGCGCTACCAGCGTTCAATTATATGGTTTCCAACATGGCAAAAATCCGAACCAACGATCCGGTATTGACGGTGGCGCCCCACTGTCAGTGTCATCGATAGGACAGTCCAGTATTTTGGAACTATATTTCTCTTCGACAAATACTTTAACAAATTGTGAACCACTTTTCTTTCACGACTATAAAAAGATTTTAGCAATTTAATCCACAAAATCAATTGCGCACATTTAAAATAAAGTTTGTTTACACTTTGACAGCAATAGACTGACATGCAAGATGACATGTCAATGAAGTTTTCAGTTACTGTTGCCATTAAAAGAAATTAGTACCATTAATTTTCCGCAACATGGCGAGGGTTTTTATGTTCCTGTGGGTCTAGACAAAGTGCAAATTATAATCGCAAACCAGTCGAAAAGTGGTCGAAAAGCCCCTTTTTTGTATGGAGTTTTGACGGATTCGATTTTCGATTCGATCAAAAAGTGCGTTTTGTCTAGGGGGTAGTGTCAGGCTATAAATTTATGAATGGGCAATTCTACAACAGTTTGTGGTAATTTATTGAAAAGTTTAATACATTTCCCCATAAATGAATTACCAATCTTGTGCAGTCTTGTATTGAACTTGTGTAAATCACTCTTTCTAGTAAATTGCACTATATTTTTGCGAACATATAAAAGGTTTTCATAAATGAACTGTGAAGCTAC